>NW_010293490.1:39433-39681 GCF_000700745.2 Antrostomus carolinensis
ACGGCCCCAGCCAGGAGCCCCTTGTGCCGCCGTTTCCCCCGCAGTCCCTGCGGCCAGGGCACCGCGGGGCTCAGCCCACCCACTGCAGGACAGGGGCAGCCACAGGCACTGGAACAGGGACCAGGTGTGTGTCCCCGCACAGCCCCGCGCGGCAGCAGGGTGCGGGGTGAGGGCCCTGTCTGTCTGTTGGTCGGTCTGTCTGTCTGTCAGTCTCTCAGTCAGTCAGTCTGTCCGTCAGTCAGTCTGTC
>NW_010293491.1:0-12923 GCF_000700745.2 Antrostomus carolinensis
CACCCAGGTCCTTTTCCTCAGAGCTCCTTCCTTTCTGAAGGTTTAGGATTAAAATGCTGTGTGCTTGAGGATGAATGTATGGATTTTTTATCAGTAGTTTTGTTGTTTAGTCTTCTCAGAGCTTTCTAAAGTACTGTGATGATGCAGATACCAAAATTAAGTCTGCTGAATTGGATTTTTCCTTCTCTGTTTGTTGAAATGCAATTAAATAGGACAATGCAAAGAAAATCCCATTCTTTAAAAGTGCTTTCATTCCGGTGTGCAGTTTCTCCTTCGCTCCACAAAATTCTTTACTTATCTGATCAATGCGGGGTCAAAATGAAGACAGTAACAAGAACAGCTCTGAAATGTGCCTTTGGCATCATATAAACTTAAGTGCTGCAGACTGTACTGGTTGCCTGAAGTATTGCATTCCAAAATGAAAGCCTAAAGAAGAATGGGAATGATATGCAAATTGGAAAAATCAGTAGCAGTTATGCTTACACATTACTATAGATAAAAAAACCCCTGTCTTCTTTGTATTCTACAGCAACAATTTTAACTGAAAACACCTCGTGTGTTTGTGTGTGTGCACTCGTGTGTCTCTGAATAAAACATTTCCTAACAATGCAAGTAGCTAACTTACAATGGAAAGTCTGTTGAATCTCAGTGTTGGCTCAGATTTGGGAAGCACAGAGTAAACTAAAGGCAGGAGAAGTTCTCATGGACTGGAAATATATCTTAAAGCAGGTGCCTCTCTGATGTTTAATGTATGAATATATGCGAATATGTAATTGTGAGGAACTGCACTATAGACTTGTCTCAAAGATTGCTTGCAAGGATGGTCACAAGACCACTGGGTTCTGGAAACCTTGACTTGTGAAGGCGCCCTGCCTGCAGGGGTGTTCTGCCCGGACATGTCCCTGCCCAAGTGCTGGGGGGCACAAGGTGCCATTGCTATGGAAACCACAGCCCTTGAAGGGGTATTTAAGGAAGACCTGCACGGAAAAGGGCAGGAGGGAAAGAAGGAGAGAGACAGAGAGGATGACCGCCTGACCACGCTGCACCACTGCTAGAATAGGAAACTGACACCTCCTCGGCCCCCCCTTCTCACCGTCACCTCGCCGCAGGACCTGTGGTGGTGACTATTCTTGCTGCCCTATCCCAACTCCTTACTTGATTCCCATCTTTTGTTCCATCCTGTCCTATTGCTATCCTCTTTATTACTTTTCTTTTTGTAATAAAAGCTGTTCTGGAAGTGCGGCATTTGATCTCGTTTGCGTCTTAATCTCGCTCTTGGGTTCATATCGAAACCTTCCCCGACATCAGATTGGGAGATTTAAATGATCCCAACATCGGATCGGGACAGTAAGGTAAACAATTTTTAGATAAAAAATGTAAGTGACAATATTAGTCTTTAGGTTTTGTATCATTGAATTTACCATGATATGGTCAAAATGTAAGAATGACTGACTTGTTTTGACCTGAATCATGACTATATTTTGATATATGTATTGAATAATGAATTCAAGGATATACTATATATTTTTGTACATTTAAAGAAGTATTTAAGCACAATTTAATTATTAGCAGAGCTTGTTTAAAATTTCAAGTGTTTAAAATTTTATTGCTTTGTGTCAGGAGCTAGAGAAATAGTACATTTCTAATGGCATCAGAAACAGTCATCTTAAATAACAGTTATTTTATCTTATATTGATACCTCCACTCTTGTGGAAAAGGTTAGGAAAAAAATGCAGAAAGGAAGGACTGTCCCTGAAGGGCTGGTGCCTTGTGAAACAACTATGACTTCAGTGCCAGAGCTCTAATGACATAAATGTTCTGGAAAAAAGAATCAAGGAGAGTGTAAGGACAGAGAGGGGCATAAACAAAAAGGAAGAATGGAATGTCAAATGTTCAAATTAAATCAGCTTTGGAAAAGAACACATTTCTAATGTCTGTGAAATGAATTGATTTGGAGAAAGAAAAAGACTTTTCAAAGTTGTAGAAAGTTTGAGTCAAGTTTTGCTTACCCTGATAACAGCTTTTCAAACCTGTGTGTGTTCACTATAGACTTCCAATAGTTTCCTCTTTCCCCAGAAATTTCACCTTTGGTCAGAATGCTCAATCACAAAAATTTTCAGCAATATTTTTTGGAGGTTTTGTTTTTGTCTGTTTTTTTTTTTGTTTTTTTTTTTTTTTTTTAATACCTCTGTTTATTTGGTCTTAGAAGTGCAGAATGACAGGTGGTTCATTTTCAGCATATAAAAATAATGTAATAACTAATCACTCTTCTTACTGGAACTATATAATGATTTAACTTAGTGTTCCACAGAACATGGAGAATTGTAAGCAGTTAAACAAAGATGTATTCAGCATACTATGCTCTGGAAGGCACATTGATTAATAACCTACTACCTTAAAACCAGAAACAAACAAGAAAAAATGAAACTACACCGAATTATTGAGGATGGTTCTAAATTACAGCTATAACAGCCAAATTTTAAATTCATGTATACCTATAATTCCAGTGACTGGGTGGGCTTGTCTAATTAAAACATCTCATGCTATAGACTATATGGCATATGTGTTTGGTGGTTTTTAAATGATAATAATAAAAATGTAGATATCTCTATACCTATTTATTTTATAATGAACAACTGCTCATTAATTAGGAAAGTTAATTCCTGATATTTTTTATGGCAAGGAAGTAATTTAAAATCTATCATTAATACTATTAAGTGGGTAGTACTAAACAATTTTTAAAGTTTAAAAGCTTTAAAAATCACAATTTATACATTCTAACAAAAAAGTGTCATTCAGGAAGTGTTACTCACTTTTTTGCCTTTAGTGATTGGTGGCTTAGATATTAAATTTTTAAATTTTTCTCAATTATATATCTCTAATTCTTTCAAACCCAATCAGGATAGTATATCCTAATTTTTCTTTTTGCATCATTCTGACATTTCAATTAAAATGTAATGTTACTGATTAGTTGTTTAACATAATGTCTGATTTTTTCATATTCTTTTTGCTTTTGATAAAAACTCAATATTGACAGGAAATGTCACATTCATTATGAATGCTTCAGAATTTTATATGCAAAACTGCCTGTAAAGTAAAAAAAAGATGTAAAAATATTGGAAAAATAAAACCACAAAGATATAATAAGCCAAACATCCTTGATTACACAACTTCCTAGTACCTTCTTTACATGCTGCAGGCTCTTTGTTATTCTTTAAAAAAACAAGAGACTGCTTACATAATTATGCTTTTAATTATGACTTTATTAGTTTAAATAATTAGTGATATTTCCATATGTCCATGGTTGTACCTTGGTTGTTTGTTAACTCACAGAATGCGAGAGTTTTGATCTATGCTAGAGTTTTGCAGTGTGACTTCTGTACTGCTGTAGATTTCTTAAAACAAAAAATTAAAAAAAAAATTACCCAGAGGAATCAGGGGACTGCTTATGTGCTCAGCAGAGTAAAAGACAAGACCTTCATTAATTCCAGTCATCAAGGTAAAAGTGTTAGCTGATGACTGCAAAATGAGATTTTGTAAGTTATTATTTATCTTGTATTGTGGAATGAAAATTAGCTATGTGAATAGTCTCATAGTCTCAGATTCCTGAGTGAAAAATTATGGCAGAATATATTCAAACTTCCTCTTCTGTGTACACCACACAATTCCTGTGTTGCTCACTGTATCCTGTGATACAATCCAATATTTAATCCATCACAGTTTGGACAAGGCAGATTTGTTTAAGGAACCACGTAGGCAGACATAAGAAACTAGATATCAGATTGTATATTGCATCAAACTGTTACCCAGTTATGGACTGGAAATAGTAAAAACTGACTTTCAGGAAAGTTGACAATGCTCAGTGTAAAATCTGTCTCATGATCAGTGTAAGATATATCATTGGGCATTATATGATACCATTTAGTTAAATCACTCTCTAGCTTGTAACATCAAGACATGGAAGGATGACTCAGTGGCTGTGGCCCAGTGTGATTCATCCCCTTCAGACCTGTATGACATATTGCGGACTTCAGACTCATGACAGAAGGCAGCCAGGGCTTCATTCATCTATCTGCAAACAACAAGCAAGCTAAATATGGCAAACTAAAGCATTAGTTTTTCATAAAACAATGTAAATTGGAGTTAGCACAGTTCTTTCTGTTTATTTCAGTTCTCACCACCAAAGAAAGAGGTTGTCACTGATGTCTTCCTAGACTCAATGTGAAACATCCTTTATTGGTCTTGTTACAGTACCTATATCAGGAGGGCCAAAGCCTCCCAGCACACTGTCTTCAGAATTTCTAACAGATCCCATACATTGACATTAAGATATTACAAAAGATCAAACCCAATATGGATCTATTTTGTGAACACCTATGAATCTATAGCATCGCAATGCTCCCAGAGGCTGGTATATTTGTACATACATGAGTTCAGAACTTTCTGTTTACTGGACTGGATTTGCCAATCTTTACCTTGTAATACTAATTTTGTCAGAGAAGGATAACTGATGGCTAACTTTACCTTTCTCCTGGGTGTGCGAGCCTGTAAATATCCATTCTCATTTTCATCTTGTCTACCACATTTGGTGGCTGTAGGTAAGCTGGTCAGCTAGTCTGGGTTTGAGAGCTGATAAGAGTGCAAAGAGCACACAGGCATACTTATTCTGAGTGGTTGGTGATTCATTTAGAAGACTGCAGTGATGTGTCCTACCAAAGCACAGGTGATTAGATGTGTAGGAGATTCTGGCAGTTATAGGCTGTGACAGCAGATCTTCTCAGTGGAGGTGGCCAAGAGTGCATCAAAGCTGGCTGCACAGAAAATATTGAATTCAGACTGAAGTCTACCTGTGCTTGTGTAGCACTCATGGACAAATCTGAAGGTGCTTAAAAGAGTCCTTGAAACTGGTACAAACACTCTGGCTAAGAGTTTTGCACCTTCTAGCACTTTGGTTTAAGACTGTGGAATGATTTTTTTTTCTCATAGCTAAGGATTATGACAAAATTCAGCACTCTGGTCCCAGAATAAGGTACTACTGTAAATACATTGCAACCTGTAGATTGAAAATTAATAGTACTTTTCCTCAGCACAAAGCATCTTAACCATCCAAGCTGTCATTCTGTACATGTTGTTGTCCCAAGAGAATAAACAAGTGTCATATGAGTTACACAGTCTGGTGTAAACATCTCCACCAGAAGAAGAAAGATACACAGTCACTCTCTATCATTCCCTAGCATGTCTGCTGGCCAGGCCTTGTCTCTGTCATCATTTGCCATTGAAGTGTTGTCTCATTCATAAACAGACTGCTTATAAATGACTATATATAGAGCAAGGGCTCTTTTGGGGATGGACTTTCCTTCTGTACCAGTTCACACAATGGCCCCAGTCCTGAGATGTTCTGAACTGTCTCAGAGCCTGCAGAGTTGTGGCAGCATGGGAGCACAGGCAAGTAGTGAATGATGATAAGAAGCATGTAGTCTGTTGAACAAAAGAAAATTTGAGTTTTAGGTTACAATTACAAATGACTGGCATGCAGAATAGGCCTTACTAGCTCTAACTCGCTAAATAAACCAAGCACGCCTTGTTATAAATCTCATTAGACTGACAGTCGTGCCTTACTGGTGAGTAAAAGAAGCTAAATGCAGTTATAATGGGACCTGATAAGTTTTGTTTCCAAAATATGCTTTATTACATTCTGAAATAGCTTGTATTAAACTAAACAATGAGGGACTTAATTACTTCAAAGCCTGTTGATTCATTATGAGACAATAGCTTTTTAATATATTTGGCAGCTGACTCATCTCAGGACTCAGTTGGTGCCTTACATAACATACAGCTGTGATTGAGACACAGCATAAATCATGCAACACTGAATCCCTGGGAAAAATACATCCACTATTGTAAATAACAGCATGTTGTGTAGAGAAAAGCCAATATCAAATCAAGTATCAGTTTCCTATGCACACATAATAAGACACTGTTTACACGATTACTTGTTCTGTTGTTGCTCACAAATTTCCTTGCTATTTTTTATATCAGGATTTCTTTCGAACCCTGGCAGCCCTCATAAATTAAACAGCTGTGTAGGTAGGTAGTTTTCACTTACCAAATTAGAGCTGAGCCCCTAATATTGTTTCACCTGCTGTTATAATTAAGCCCAGGAGAAAAGAAAGACAGCTGTTTTCCTTCTCTATCATTGTGTCATCTTATTTGTATTAAAACTGAAAAAATCTTACAGTTGTGGAGTGTTGTGTTCTGTAGCAGAAGCTGTCAGAGTCAATAAGGTTCAATGCAGACTGACCCTCTTTGCTGTGCCTTGACATTTCAGCACATATGGTATTACTCTACACTTATTCCGATTTAAATTGTATGTAGAGTGTGCTTCTTGCTTTGCTTGAAACTAAATCCATTTGAAATGTGTAGAAAGATACCAGAATAATGGACTTAGTTAATTTTGTCTTCAGTTCTTAGGATGTGTACCATAAATGAACCTTATGCCAGGCTGTTTCTTACATGAATAGATATGAGAAGAGATAAATAATTTTGCACTTACACCTGAGGAATGTGCTGTAAGAAAGCCTGAATCCCAGGCTTTACTTGTTGGAGCTGTGTTTTTGTCTTAGCTGTAGGTTTGGACTTGTACTTCAGCTTAAAATCCTTGGGTATCCTCTAGCCTAAAATCCATGGTTATCCTCAGTGCCTATATGTTGGCTCTCACTGTGATGCTAAGACCCAGCAAGCCTCAGGAAGGTAAATGGAGGAGGTGCGGGAGGGCGAGAGGTGACCTAACGCACACTTGAGTTCTGCCCTTGCAGGCAGTATATGCACAACTAGAATGATGTCCTTGGCTATATACAGTTAGGGGTGTTTATTAAAGTAATCATCTTCATTTAGTAACTGCATAAAAATGGGCGCAGCACCCACTACTGCCTTGTGGACAGTATGCACTGTGTTACTCATCCATATGTGGTGTGCCTATGTAAAGGAAGTGTCCAAAGAAAGGCTGCGAAACTGGTGAAAGATCTAGAGCACAAGTCTTATTAGGAGCAGCTGAGGGAATGAGAGTTATTTAGTGTGGAGAAAAGGAGGCTGAGGGGAGACCTTTCTGCTCTCTACAACTACCTGAAAGGAGGTTGTAATGAGGGGGCTGTCAGTCTCTTCTCCCAAGCAAAAAGTGATAGAACAAGAGGAAATGGTGTCAAGTTTTGCCAGAGGAGGTTTAGATTGGATATTAGGAGAAATTGGTTTGTGGAAAGGGTTGTCAGACATTGGAACATACCACCCAAGGAAGTGGTTGAGTCACCATCCCTGGAGGTATTTAAAAGACATGTAGATATGTTGCTTAGGGACATGGTTTAGTGGTGGACTTGGCAGTACTAGGTTAACGGTTGTACTTGATGATCTTAAAGGTTTTTTTCCAACCTGAACAATTCTACTATTCTATGATGCTATGAAGCTACATCTGCAGTGACGTCTCCAAGACCTGCTGCGATATAAATGCATAGCAAATTAATAGAACAGGTGCTATTATGGGCAACAGTTTGATACAATATCACAAATGAACTATCTCTCATCATCTGTACTAATTTTTTCAGTTGCCAATAACCTCTACCTTATTTAACTTTTTTTGTCTTCTTGCTTACGGCAAAATCACATAGAAAATTAAGGAAATGCTGTGTTGGACAAATCATATCCTCTTTCTCTGCTTCAAAGTAACATACATTTTCTGCTAAAATCGTAATGACCCATTAACAGACTGAGAGATGCACTGATGGTGAAATCCAACATGTTCATAATGCATAAATTTGTCAAAATTCCTCTCTAAATCAGGGTATTTCTGGGACTATATAATTGTCACTTAAAATAGGTACTCCTACTTTAAAAGATTTGACAAATCTACATTTGAGAGGTTTTGGTGACTTCCCAAACTGGCATAAGGATACCTATAATTTCTGATTTATGCCTTGAAGTTGAACAATCCCTCAAAATACTAAAGTCATAAAAACTAACTCTGGTAATTTACTGTAGTCTGTGAGTTTGAAACTGTGTAGGACATAAACAAAACCAGCCATAAATTAGTTGACTATAGCATCATGTTACACTACATTGTCAGTAAAAATGCTCTTAAATTGAAGAAAACACTGCTCTTAGTTACCTCACCATGTTTTTATGTTATCAATACATATTAAAAGGACCAAAAGTTAGTATTAATGACTCCCAGTGACCCAGAAGTGTAATAAATATTAATGCTATGCTTCATTCTGCTAAGAGAGGATTTTTTTTCAGAATGTATTTTACTTGACCTAATTTTCTTATGGTTACTCTAGGTGTTTGCAAGGTAACTGTTAACATATCAATAGGCATTGAGGCATAAACCTCAAAAATGCAGAGCACAAAAATGTCTCACTAAAGTCAATGACAAAGACAGGCAGTTGGATTCTGTGGAAATCTCACTACTGTGCAACTTGTTCCCTGCTTTGTGCTGCTGAAAAATCCCTGTGGAAGGGTATTAAATGTGGAAGCATATTAAATGTGGAAGCAGTGCCAAATGCTCTCTGATGTAGAAGACAGCAGAGAACCAAGTTCAGCAAGCTCGCTTTTGGTGTGTTTAAAATACACATGGATGTGTGCAGGCTGATAGGTGTCTTTTGCAGAAGGGCCCTGATACAGAGTGCCAGAGGGAGAAGTGGGTCTGTAAGCAGCCTGAGCTTGGGCTGCATTTATGGTAGTTTAGCTGTGCAGCCCTAAGCTTCAGGCCTTCTGTGCCCAGTGATGGGATACACATAGCTGGCTCAGAAAATAGGATGTGCTTCATCTATTCCATGGCTTGTCATCCCAGGGACAATGAGGACATAGCCTGAATCTACACAAAAGCAGGCTGTTGAGGTTATAGAAAGTTCCTGGGAAATAAAAGAATACATATGCTGAAAAGAGGGTTAATATGACATTTATGAAACCGTATGTATAGGGAGGCTCACAACATGCAGTAAAGAAAAGGGGCTTCGAATGCTGCGTAAGAGAGAAGGGATATTGTGAATAGGAAAAGGAAGACATGATACAAATGAGAGTGCAGGTGGAATTTGTTATTGATAGAAGTGAAATAAAAATGTTAGAGGTTTTTGTGAATACATTAAGAAGTTTTTGAAGAAAATATAATTTTGTGTAAAAAAGTGAAAAACCAGCAGCATAACTATCTAGAGGTGGGAAAAATGTTAGATTCTTAGAAAAGAAAAATTTCTTCTGCTAGATGAACTGCTGGAAAAGAAGACTGGATTTTAGAGACATGAGGTCTTCATCAAAGGAAAGTTTTGAAGTTCTTTACTATCAAAAATATTTCTGAAGAGAACCATTATCAATTGTTTCTCTATGTACAATAAAAATGGATGATAAAAATCTGCTCAGTGAGCATCAAAGGAAATTTAAATCAGTGAATAGGAAAAAAACCAAATGTCTAATTCTTAGAGAAGCACTAGAAGTGAAACAGTGGCATTGTGAATTGCCTTCTTTTGAGAGTCCTTTAAAAATAGATTAGGCAAACATATAGCCTACATAACTGAGACAAATTAGTCAGTCTCTCAAGGCCCCTTCTAGTCCTATTAGGAAATTTGTTTAGCACTGTGGTTGATCTCTGATTTACAAAGCCATGTTCACATGAGAGTTTCCTTATTTTCTTTTCCCTTCTGAACTAATAGCCGCTACTTGCTGGTTTCTGGGATTTTTACTGCTGACTATCAGCAGGCAATGAATTGCTGTTTAACTGCAAGAGGAGCTGAAGTGGAGTCCAGTCCAAAGACATCTCATTCTTCTGCGTACATACAGATGTAGTAAGTGTCTTTCCTCTTGCTTTAAGATGTTGTGTTTATCACTCTATGGAGATAGGTTCTTTCCTTTTTAACTGGGATAAGATGATTTTACAGTAACCAAATAATAGCTTATTCTTTTTCTTCCCTCAAAAGTAAAGGTGGGGTGGAAGAATTGGGTAGCTCTCATAAAATAATTAAGGAAAACTGCAAGGTACTTTTGGATTATAAGAGATTTATTCATTACTTTGCAATTCATAGACACTGCTTAATGTCATTCAGTGAACCAGAAAACTGTGATAATTTCTAAATAGTTGTTAGATCTGTCCTGCACATCCAGCTACACATGCAGAGCTCAAACTATGTCTGTACACACCACTGATTTTGCAGTCTTTCAGGTCAGTTATGAGAAATAGCTGCATATGATCAAGTAACAAGTATGTGGAGACTTCACTGTTCTCACTTCAGCACACATAGACACAAGCTAAGTTTCTTTGGTAAATTTTTAATGCTGTAATCTACATGGAATAATTGGAGAACTGTTAAATTATTCAAATTTTTTTCCACAAACAAGTGAAACTTTTATAATTATGTGACAGAACCAAATCCATAGAAGTGATAGTGTTCTTGCAGGGTGTGCTGATTATCAGGTAAAAGCCAATATGTTGCAAAGGAGGGAACAAACAGACTTGCACCACTGACTTTCCAAGATTAAAAAAACCTCCAAGAAATAGTGAGCCTAACAACCCGGGGGGAGGGAAGATCAACTCTTTACATAAAGTGGACTAGTGCAGAAGATTCCAGAAGAAGATGTATCATGGAAGAAAAAACAAAGTAAAAGTAAAAAAGTAAACCTGCTTTATTTTATTTCTTAGACTGAGTGTTTCTTTGCTCTCTGGAGTAGAATGCAATGCCTGAAGGGATCTCTGTTAGTGCTTGAAGAACAGCTTCAGCTTCTCCATTATTTCAAGACTCCACTCATCAATTTCATTTTGTTTTTTTAAAGTCACAGAAAGTGTCCATCTCACACTACAGATATCCTGACTGATTATAAAAAGGAATCCCTAGTTACTGCAGAAAAATCATCCAACACAACAAACTGGAGAGGCATATATATCTATCTATATATCTATATATATATATATATCTATATATCTACACACATATAAGAAAAAGAAACAACCACAAAACTATTTTTGAGCTCACAATTAAACTCTTGAAAACTCCTACCCCTATACTGTCTTTACCAGCTCAGCCATATGAACTTTCAGTGTAGTTTGCACCAAAGCCCAAGACTTTTGGCTACACTTCACAGTTTCAAAACTCAGAAAGCTCATCAAGAAAGGCCTGTGTAGATCACTGTAGCATTTCCCATGTTCCTCTGCTGAAAGCAACACAGAAATGTCAGATATATGGATAAGGCAGAAACAAACCTTAAATGTGCAAAAACCTTAAATGTGCCTTGCTAAATAAAATGTTATAACTTACAACTCACAGAGTCACAGAATGGCTGAGGTTGGAAGGTCATCTAGTCCAACCACCCTGCTCAAGCAGGGACTCCTGGAGCATATGAACCAGGATTTTGTCCAGATGGTTTTTGAATATCTCTAGAGAGGGAAATTCCACAACCTCTCTGGGCAACCTGTTCCAGAGCTCAGTCACCCTCACAGTAAAAGAAATACTTCCTTATGTTCAGGTGGAATTTCCTATGCTTCAGTTTGCATCCATTGCCTCTCATCCAATTTTTGGGTACCAATGAGAAGAGTCTGGCCTTGTCGTCTGGACACTCTGCCTTTAGATGTTTATAAACGTTAATCAGATCCCCTCTGAGTCATTGTCCCGATCCGATGTCAGGGAAGGTTTTGATAAGGTCACAAGAGTGAGATTAAGACACAAATGAGGTCAAAGGCCATACACCCAGAACATCTTTTATTTCAAAAAGAAAAGTAAAAATAAAAAATAAAATAAAAATTAAAAAATAATTAAAGAGAGCAGCGATAGGATAGGATAGGATAGGATATGATGGAATGAAAGACAGAAATCAAGCCATCAGACAGGATAGGGCTGCAAGAATAGTCACCACCATGGATCCTGCAGTGAGGCATCGGTGAGGCAGGGGGCGAGGGTCTCAGTTCCTTGGAGGTGCAGTGGTAGGCAGTCACACAGGTGGTTTGCTCCAATGGTGATGCAGTGCGGTGTGGTCATGTGGTCATCATTGGCTAGCCTTGCCCTTGCAGGTCCTTCTTAAATACCCCTTTGAGGTTCCCATGGCAATGACATGTCTCTCTGTGCCCCCCAGAGACTGCTGCATGCTTGGGGCAGGGGTATGCCAGGGCAGAACGTTTTCACAAGTAGAGGTTTCTGGGACCCTGTGGTTTTGTGACCGTGCTTGCAAGCAATCTTTGAGACAAGTTCATAGTGCAGCGCCTCACAGTCATCTTTTCTCCAGGCTGAACGGGCCCAGCTCCCTCAGCCTTTCCTCATATGAAAGATGCTCCAGTCCTTTAATCATCTTCGTCGCCCTTTGCTGGGCACACTCCAGGAGTTCCTTGTCCTTCCTGTACTGGGAAGCCCAGAAATGGACACAATACTCCAGGTGGGGACTCACCAGGACAGAGAAGAGGGTGAGGAGAACCTCTCTCGACCTGCTGGCAACACTCTTCCTAACATACCCCAGGATACCATTAGCCTTCTTGGCCACAGGAGAACACTGCTGGCTCATATTTTACTTGTTGTCCACCAGGACTCCCAGGTCCTTCTCCACAGGGCTGCTTTCTAGGAGGTCAGCTCCCAGCCTGTACTGGTGCATGGCGTTATTCCTTCCAGTATGCAGGACCCTGCACTTTCCCTTGTTGAACCTCGTGAGGTTCCTCTCTGCTCATCTCTCCAACCTGTCAAGGTCCCTCTGAATTGCAGCGTAGCCGTCTGGTGTATCCAACACTCCTCCCAGTTTAGTATCAGCAGCAGATTTGCTGAGGAGGCACTCTGTTCTTTCATCTAAGTCATTGATGAATAGGTCAAACAACATTGGACCCAGTATGGACCCCTGGGGGACACCACTGGATACAGGCCTCCAACTTGATTCAACACCACCAATGACAACCCTCTGAGCTCTGCCATTCA
>NW_010293491.1:12947-13242 GCF_000700745.2 Antrostomus carolinensis
CTGGAGTTTGCCAGTGAGGATGTCATGGGAGACAATATTAAAAGCCTTGCTCAAATCCAAGTATACAACATCCACTGCCCTTCCCTCATCTATCCAGCCAGCTGTCCTGTCATAGAAGGCAATCAGGTTAGTTAAGCATGATTTCCCTTTGATGAATCCATGCTGAATACCCCTGATGACCTTCTTGTCTTTCACATGCTTAGATATGGCCTCCAGGATGAGCTGTTCCATTACTTTTCCAGGGACTGAGATAAGGCTAATAGTCCTGTAGTTCCCTGGGTCTTCCTTCTTACCC
>NW_010293492.1:0-14844 GCF_000700745.2 Antrostomus carolinensis
ACCCCGAACCCCACTGCCCACCTTCCTCCCAGCCCGAACCCTACTGCCCACCTTCCTCCCACCCCAGACCCCCGAGATTATGTAGAACTGCACTTTCATGGAAGTTCTGTGGCCTAATTCTGCTCCTTGCACCTGCTATATCTGGAGGAAATTTCTGATTTTACTCAAGTGGATTTGCTTCCACCTGAATCCATTCAAGAGGTTTTGACGCCACAGAACCTGATCTCATAATGTGTTACCGACATTTTACAGTACTGATTTTTTTTTAATTATTTCTTTTATTAATTGACCAGAACACTTTTTTTTCTCCTGTTGGCAGTGGATGAATATTGTGAAAAATATTTAGACTTTGATCCCAGGCTTTGAGCTTACATGCATGTGATCAGTCCTGGGATGTCACTGATAATATAAAATACATTTTATATATAATATATATGTAATATAAAATGACAGAATAATTAAGCATTTGCAAGATTGGATGCTTCCATAAATATTTTCTTCTTTCATATTTCTTTTGATCTTTGGAGAAAGTAACAAATATTCCTACAGACTTTGTAGCTGCCCTAGGCAGTGGTGATGAATAATTTGGTAGATTATTTTGTTATTCATCTGCAGAATCTAATCTTTTCTCTCCACACATACCAACTTATCTGAAGTATGTCTGAGGTCATTTTGTTTCCTCCACAGAGGCCAAATACACTTCTCTTTCAGTGTTGAAATTTTTTTGTCTGACATCACTTGTTGAAAGGTGCTTGCAACAAAGCAAAAATGAGACTATGTCTGTCTGTTGTCTGTTAACAGGTAAAAGCAAAGCTCGGTTTGACTTTTCTGCTGGGACAGGCATCACGATGTATGGCATGGGCTGGCCGCTCCAACCAGTGAATCTATGAAGCAGACCTTGGCCAACAAGTTCGATACAATACTAAGGGAGGATGGTCTCAAGACATAACATAAGAAAAAATGAGAGAACGTAGACCATCCGGTAATGCTGCTGTGCTCAGTGTGTGTCTGTTCCAAAGAGAGGTGAATAATGAATGCTGTTGCATGAATTTTGTTTGTTTGTTTGTTTTTGAAATTTTGTTTTTCATTTCCTCTTCTCATTCTGTTTGGTTAAGTGGTTCCTTCCTGCTGCTTTTGGAGGTGAAAGACAAGGGGAAATTAGAATGCCTGAAGTGTTGGTATGCCTGAGACCATACAGTTTGAATACCATCCATCCTCATAACTTCCTCAGACTAAGATCAAAGGACTAAGCAGGGGATTATTCCTGATCAGTGAATGCACTGTCGAATGATGTAATGCAATAGTGAAAAATGTCAGCAATTACAAAGACTTGCTAGGTGCCTTTGTGCTAAGCAGAGAAATGAAAGTATCATAATCCTCATTGTATGCTTTTCATATAGGAATGGATGCAGAAGCATATTTTCATTTTAGGAAGCTAAAAAAATTGAAAAAATATCTTGCATGATTTAAGTGTATTGTGGTTATTCTTATCTCTCTGAGAATAATAGCTAATAATAGTTTTGATTGTGCCATTTTTCTCTCCTCTCCCTTTCCCCCTCACCCTACTAAGCTATGACACTGTTCAGTTAATAATAATTTATATTTTTCTTGAACCTCTTCAGTTAGAGATGTTCTGGTTGGGATTTGCATGTCTTTCAGTTCTGTCATTTGGTGACAACATAGAAAATTTTAACAGCCTTCCTATGTATAAATTTGTATATGAAGCCTACAAATTCATATATGTAATGAAAAATGCAGACAGTAACACAAGACTTCTATTTTGCAAACCAGCAGACTGCTGTTGGAACACACTTCCTCTGAGACCTGGATCAATAAAATGCGTTTTAAGATTCTAATTCTTTTCTGGGTTTTTTATGACTTTAATTAGACTGTCAGAAATTACTTCCTATTCTGTGAATGTGATCCTGCATAGCTCTTCTCCATAAGGATTCTGAAGTTACCAGGCACACAGCATTGGAATGTTCCATGATGCAGAGCTGGCCTTTCTCATAACTGTCTAGGAAATATTGAATACCTGTTTTAAATATTAGGATTTTTTAAAGACAAAGCAAGACACATCCCAGTATTAACTTTCCCACAGCAATGTTCATCGAGACAACAGGCAGAAGATGGGGGAAAAAAGCTAATACTTCTACCATACACACTTGTGGGAACAGAGTCAACAGAATGGACGATCTGTCAGATTGTCTTCCTGGTTTTATGATTTTCTTTGCACTCAGATACCATAACGATGAATGCATTTGGAGTAACTATGTATCTCCAAAGATTAGATATGTAGATTATATAGATGATTAATAAGTCCATCCTCAAATGAGAGAAAGGGTAGTATCATGACTTAGCAATACTGAAAATGTGTTTCTAGTAAAGCTGTTGTTTAATAAACAGTTCTCTTGTTTAAACTTTGAAGCAAATACTTCAGACTAGCTTCCAGCTAAATTCTTCTAGTTGTGCTGTTTACTCAGTGCTTCATATGTTACAACTAATGACACTGTGCTTTTAAGATTTTTTTTCCTAAGTATAATCTTAAGTGTACTATAAATATAGGAGTCTGTTTTGCCTCAAAGTGGCTTAATACACTAATTTAGTTTTCAAAAAACATTTCAGTTTGAGAAAGGAGTAACATATGCCTTTTTGCATCCATTTGGATAAACCAAGGGAATGTTACGTGGAATGTCTTTGAGTAGGTCCAATAAAAATCCGAGAAGGGAATTTGGGTACCTAAATTGAAAGTTGCAAATCTTACAGCATTACTGATTATCTCCATCTCAACTAAGCATATACTTAGTTCTCCTTTGTATGTTAATTGAATTACTTTTTTTTTTTAGTTAGATTTGAGATTCTGTGAGTGTTAGTATTGACAGAGCAATTTGATACCCGTTTCATGCTTGGTCCATTCAAGATCTACAGACTAAGCAACATTGTATTTAACTCTTCAAGAGGCTTGATGTGTTAGGAAGTTTCAGGCCATGCATGAAAACAAAGGCTGATTTAAGATCCTTACAAAATTCAATAATAGCTATTGCTTTTTAAAAATAATATAGTGAGAAGAGGCTGTGCCCCACGTTTTCTGTAATGCCTGAGTAGATACTGAGCTTGCCCCCGAGCTGGAATACAAAGTTGTAAGCTTTCTTCAGCCTGGTGGGGATTCCAGCTGCAGCTTCCATCTGTTAGGACTGTGGCCTAGCTACCTGACTTTGGCTGCATAGTTAAAACAAGATGTTATAACTATGTTTTTGAAGTAGTAGTGCCACTGTACAGGAGAGAAAAAGAGGTCCACTGAAATAGTGACACAGCAGTATGTCTGTCTGAATTGGTGGATATGCAGTCCCAAGACCTACATTAACCAGATATTGGGTGAACCTACAGTTTGACGAGTAAGGAGGACTGGTTATCCAAAGAACCCTGAACACAGGCTACAGTCATGCTCGCTCTTGTTCTCCCTGTCTGGCCCTATGAGTCTTCAGTTCTTGAAACAGTGGCAAAGCAGTGTGGTGGAAAAATGTGCTGTAGCTTCATGATTATTGCACTTGCTGGGAAAATCAAAGCTTCCTTCAGTCAGAAGAGGAACTTGAACCTGTATCTTTCAGCTTGTGGACAGTATTGGAGGCAGAAAGAGGAGGGGAGGGCAGAAAAAAAATAAAAGAAAAACCTCTTCTAAAATTAAAGGATGAGCTGTGCTTTGCTCTTTAGAAGAACTGAGTTAGGAGGAGGCTCTGTTTCCTATCAGGCAGAGATGTTTTCTATCAAGTATGGGTGACTCAGATAAGTTGGGAGCCAGTTGCTTGCTGACTGTGTTTCCTTTCTTGCTCAGTATGCTTCATGGCTTTGAGTCTGTTCTGGATTATGGACCTGCTCCATGAACTCTATGTGCTTTAGGTGCCCTAGCATAGGAACCATGCATTGTAGTGAGTAACTTTTAGGCTTTGAAGTACTTTACTGGATATAACTCGGAAAACATGTAGTGGAGAATGGAACTCATTCTTTAATTCATCTGTTCTTTTTAGTCCCAGTCACAAAATCAGTTGTTACAAACATACCAACCTGAAGAGGGTTCCTGCATTATTAGACCTCTAACTGAGCTAAATTTACTTTGACCAAAAAATCCCAACATTTACTCAAAAATCATGTTATCATAAATTATATTATAAAAAATTATAACTATGGTATCAGAAAAATTCTTAATAAAGCTGGAGATACACTTTTTGTTCTTTAAAAAGCTTACTGTATAGTAAGTTTCCATAAATATTTTATTAATGGATGAACAAGGAGCTGGTGGCAAAACTCAAACATAAAAAGGGAGTACACAGAAGGTGGAAACACAGGCAGGTTACCTGGGAGGAATATGGAGGCACTGTCTGAGCATGCAAAGGCATGATTCTGAAAGCCAAAGCCCACCTGGTGATCAACCTGAGAAGTGATGTCAAAAGCAACAAGGAGGGGTTCTTAAGTATACAAGTAGCAAAAGGAAGAGTAGGGGAAATGTGGACCTGTTGCAGAATAGGGCAGGGGTCCTGGTGACACAAGACATGTAGAAGGATGAGGTCCTGAGTCTTTACTAAGACTGACCTTCAGAAATCCCAGAGACTGGGGGAAAGACTGGAGCAAGGAAGATGTACCTTTGGTGGAAGAGGATCAGGTCAGGGCATACACAAACAAACTCAATATACATAAGTAGTCATGACTGCCAAGGAAGCTGAATGATGCCATTGTGAGGCCAATTGATAATATTTGATTGATCATGGTGACTGGGAGAAGTGGCTGAAGACTGGAGGAAAGCAAATGTCACTCCTGTCTTCGGAAAAAGCAAGGAGGAGGACCAAGGCCACTACAGGCCGGTCAGCCTCACCTTGATCCCTGTGAAGGTGTTGGAGCAGCTAATTCTGGAAACCATTACCAGGCACATAAAAGACAAAAAGATAGTCATCATGGTTTCACCCAGAGGAAGTAATACTTGACCAACCTGATAACCTTTTATGATGAGATGACTGGTTTGGTAGGTGAGACCAACATCTTCATTACTGGGTGATGGGACAGAATGTATGCACAGCAAGCTTTCTGATGATACAAAACTGGTAGGTGACTGATACATCAGAGGGTCATGCAGGCATCCAGATGGATCTTGACAGGCTGGAGAAATGGGCTGACAGGAACCTTATGAAGTTCAACAAAGGGAATTGCAAAGTCCTGCAACGAGAGAGGAGCAACCCCAGGCACCAGTGCATGCTGGAGGCCAACCAGCTGGAAAGTAGCTTCGTGGAAAAGGACCTGGGGGTCTTGATGGACACCAAGTTGACCATAAGCAAGCAATGTGCACTTGTAGCAAAAGCAAACGGTATCCTGAGCTGCATTAGGAGTGTTAGCAGTGGGTCTAGCTAATTCTGGGGGTGATCCTTCCCCTCTATCCAGCACTAATAAGGCCATACCTGGAGGGCTGTGTCCAGTTCTGGGCTTCCTGGTACAAGAGAGACACAGGTGTACTGGAGAGAGTCCAGTAAAGGCCAGCATGTATGATTAAGGAACTGGAGCATCTCTTATATGAGTAAAGGCTGAGAGAGCTGGGACTGTTTAGTCTGGAGAAGGCTTGGGGGGGATCTCGTCAATGTTTGTAAATATCTGAAGGGGGGTTGCAAAGAGGACAAAGCTAGGTTCTTTTCAGTGGACCTCAGGACTGGAGGCAATGGGCACAAGCTGAAACACAGGAGGCTCTGTCTGAACATCAGGAAACACTTTTTTAGTGAGGGTGACCAAGCACTGGCACAGATTGTCCAAGGAGTATGTGGAGTCTCCCTCCTTGGAGATATTCAAAGGCCGTCTGGACATGGTCCTATGCAATGTGCTGTAGGTGGCCCTGCTTGAGTAGGAAGGTTGAACCAGATGACCTCCAGAGTTCCCTGCCAACCTCAGCCATTCTGTGATTCTATAATTTGATTTTTGACACTACTGAGAGGTGCTGTCTCACCTAAAGGTGTGAAAAAATAGCAAAAGACAAATATGGTTTTTTTTTCAGGAATTCAGTTGTGGCAGTTTTTCCTTATTATAATTTATGTTGGATTCTGATGTTTTACTTCATTTTGGAACAGCTGTCTAGGCACTTGTATTTTCCATCTGGAGAGAGATTAAAAAAATTGATATCTATTAGCTGCATTGACTTTAGCTAAGTCAAGGAGTTTAACCCTTTTTTGTTGTTGAAAATTATGTCAGAGGTCTCTCAATGTACAGTAGCACAATTTTGAAACTAGAATTATTTGGAAATTTTATGCAAATATTTTATCATGAGAACAGGCCAGTTCTTTGAAATCAAAACTTTCTCAGGAATTCAGACACTAGGAGTGGAATTTCTGATCACAGTGAGAGAACACAGGAAAAAGATTTCCATCTCACCTAGGATTAAGGTATTTACATGAGTTACAGAAGACCAATATCTGATCCTGCTCTGCCTGACTCAGGCTAGATAAATGTAACCACAGTGAATGCTTTCTTTGTAGGGGTAGTTAGTTCAGTAAAGGGCAAAGAGTGTTTGTGTCAGGTTTCTCACTTTGAACATTCTTGGTTTCATTGCAATGCGATGCAAGACAATTTTTGACCTCTCAGCTATGGGATGGGAAATAATTTCCTATACAGCTCTGCTAGCAATATAATGTTATGAGTGCTTGTTTGGCTTCTTTCCCATGAAAGAGAGTTCCAGCAAATGTTCTGCAATTCTCAGATTTTCCATTAATAATAATTTACATAAAGACTGTATATAATGTCTGAAAAGGGATAACGTATGTACCAGCTGGATGGAAACAGCGTCTCTTTTGCTATAATGTATATTTAATAACTTCAGCCTAGGCTTGCAGAGATGATGTCTAACACTATTGAAAGAAAGTAGTTACAGTGTATGAGATCATGTTTTTATGACTACAAATGCCAAGGAACATTAATAGGTAATTGAATTCTTTATGTGTCTGTTCATAATTAGACTCTTACAATATTTGCCACCCACATCTGAGAAAAGCAAGCCTGTTAAGTCTTAGGAAACAGGCATTGATCATCAGATTTCCTGCATACTAGGCTCCTTTTATAGCCATCAAAAAATCTTCTGGCTTGGCTCTGCAAGCAGAAATTTTTCTCTTAAGTGGATTGAGGTTGTCATTAGGGTCATACCTCTCCAAGCTGCCACTTTGACAGATCAGATGCTCTTGCTTTTTCTGTCACTGATCAAACCTACTCTTCGCCCAACCAAAAAGGTACCCATTTGAGATCTTACATACAGCTTGCCAAAGGACTAGTCTCAATGGGAATGATTTATCGTTTCTGGTGTTATGTATGGTATACAGTAAGAAAAAATTAAATTAGGACAATTGTCTGAACTACAGTAAGTAAACTCCCTGTTTGGTCTTGCTACTTCTCTGCTTTTTAGTCCTGGAAGATCTTCTACTGCATGTGATCTCATTTAGGTTCCTGCTCCCGCAGGGAGATTGGACTAGATGATCTTTCGAGGTCCCTTCCAAACCCTAACATTCTGTGATTCTAATCCTCCAGACTTCAGTAGTGTCTTATAATAATATGACTTTGCTATGAGTCTAGCACTTACTGCCTCTATTTAAATACAAGTTTAGGCCCTAATCCAGCAGATGGGAATGCTAAATGGGATTCATAAATCATCCATGGAGAGATTTTCCCTAAATTTGTGCCTTAATTTAAATTGAAAAGGCGTCATTTATTTCTGTGGCAGCTGTGGGGTCTGTCACATGCAATTCACTTTGGCTGTTGTATTCTAATGTTTGACTTGGAGGCCTTTGCTGTAGAGATTCTCTAGCTCTGAAACAGATTAAAAGCATGGCTCAAGAGGACTGATGTGCAGGAGTGATATTCGCTACAAAAAAGGTGACATTGTCTCAATAACAGATCAAGAATCAGAGCAAACTGCATTTTCAGCAAATGAAAAGAATTTTCAAAAGCTTTCAGGAAACTTGATTTCTTTTCCTGTGAGAAAGAACCTACAAAGGCATGAGTTCAGCCACAGGTTGATGCTCACATACACTTACTGCATTTGGTCCTTGTTAGGCCTTGTCCTACACGTAGTTTGTCTATGTGTTTAGCTTTACACAGCTACATAGTGCTAGTGACTTCAAATGGGTTATTGGCTTGCGTACAATTAACAAGTGTGCTTTGTGGAGAAATAAAAATACTTTCACATGCTTAAAAAATAATTCAGTAAAGGTACCTATGCTGCTGAGGAGCAATTAGAAAAAACAACTGATCATATCTAACAGCCATTTCTAATTAAAGCAGCAATTCTTTTTTTTTCCTCCTTCCCTCCTTGCTGCCCTTTGCATGACCTTCCTCTGGTGCTTCTCTGAGTCCTTAAGTAGCCAGTACTTCTGGTCTCAGTGGACCAGAAGAAATGTATTAATCTTTTGATTAATTAGTTTCCCATTAGCTTAGTGAGCTGAACTGGTTGTGGAGGAAATCAAACACCAGAGAGGGCAGAAGGAGAGGGGCAGGATGGTGTAGCCGGGAGCAGAGAAGTTCTCATGGAACTCCACAATGAGGGGGCCAGATAAAGGGAGAAGTTGTTGCAGAAGCAGAAGCAGTAGGATTATTAAATACAGCCATGAGACAGCTTTACTACAAAATGATATCCGGAAGTGATGAGGGCTTGGGCCTTGAAGATGGGACAGGCATGGGTGACTGGTTGTTCAGGAGACACTCTAGAATTCATGTCTTCTGTACTGTATCACTGGGAAACTGGCTGTTGTACGTACCACAGAGCAAGAAACAAATCTGTGAGTCCCAAAGATTATCAATATGCTTGCATGCCTTGAAGTACAGTACTGTCTAGGTTCTGGCTTGTTCAATAGGCAGTAGCAAAATAATTACAGTATATTTTAGTTTATAAAATTACAGTTTATTTTATATATACTTTATATATAAAGCTAAGGACTGAAAAGCAAATAGTTCATTGGTCAAGCATTGAGTACTAATGAACAAGAGATGTATTGCTGTCTCAGAGCTGTTGAGTAGAATATGATGCATAAATGCTGAAGAAAACAGAAGCTGTAGAAATTATATTTCATTTTGTGTTTTCACTCCTTCATTGACCATACGGTATATTTCTTCTTTTCTGTATGTATTAGATAGGAACGATTACAGCAGAATTTCTGTCTGCTGTTTTATATATGCATCAGCTGTACTCTTTTACTGGTAAAGACTAAAAGATTCACAAGACATTAATAAAAAGAAACACTATGAACAACATGGTTCATCAGATTAGAGCTTTTCATATATTTTCCTTGCTTTTTTCTATATATGTGTTCTCTTACCCTTTGCTGCTCTGCTATTTGGTTTCCTTCTTCTTCCCGCTCCCTTATATGGGGTGACTGAAGTCTTAGTTTACTTTTCTCATCCATGTTTTGCCTTCCTTTCTCAAAAAAAGTATTTTAATATAGTTTGATAGCATCTTGTATTTATCTGTTACTAAGGGGATATATACAAAAAGGTACACAAGTGAAGAAAGTCAGCAGTGTGACCACGTACATGTCTACCTCCCAATGGTGTTTTCTTTAATTTCTTTCTTTACTCATTTTTCCATGAATGACAAAATATAGTACCAGTAGCCAAGGGCCAAGGCTATCCAACAATTCCTGGTACAGGGTCTATTTTCAGCTTGTTATAACTTTGTCAAACACCAACCATTTAAGACGAAAGCTTTGCTGCCTCACATCTTACCTAACATCATTATTTAAAAAAAAAAAAAATTATTATTGTTGTGGGTTTTTTTGTTTTATTTGCTTGTGAAGATAGGACAGGAAAGAAGTTGATTTATTGTTACTACCAGATATCTAAGGTGTTTCCTAGAACATGAATTGTGAAGAATATTTTACTTTCTTTTGTCAGAGTTAAAAATTCTTGTGTCTGATTCACTGGAAATTTTACTGACCGCTAGAGGCTTGTTTTGGAGAACTTAGTGGCTACATGCAGCAAACAAGCTAAGTGGATGTGCTGATCTCTTGGCTATTCTTGTGGTTAGGGCTTTTAGCTGCAGAAATATGGGAGATCCTTGACTGATATTTTGTCTTTTTTTTACTCAGTCTCCCACACGCATCCTGTAACCTCTAAAGTAAGGAAACATTCTGTCTCACCATGTACGTACTTAAAATATTTTGTACTGAGCAGAACAGCTTTGACAAGAAACGTTCTTTTTATGATATATCCCTTTTTGTGCAGAATCCCTGCTGTGAAGGAGCAAACCCTGCTTCTGGATGATTATCCATTCCATGTAATGTGGGATAGTTGCAAGTGTAGTCACACTTAGAATATATAAACTCGGCAATTTCTGTAATCCCTGGCAACTTTATTATGCACTAGCAGATAAGGTTTGTGAAGAAAATATATGCTTCTTTCCTGGTTTCATAGATGTCCCCTGCATTTTTTTTTTTTTAAATAAAACTGTCTGTTAAATTCAGCCCAGCCTCACAAATACCATCAGATGAAGCAAAACTGCCTTTTTGTTAAGTCAATTATTCCCTACAAAAGTGCATCCAACTGTAAGTCTAATATTTCTAATCTGTGCAATGAGTGCTTGAATTTTTGCAGAAAGTAAGTCTGGCTTTTCTCTTTTCATGTTTGGTAACAAACAGGTGAATTTGATTCTCACTTTGCCATATTATAAACTTCTGTAATATTGTGTTCACAAAAACTTACCACAATTTGGTAGCTCAGTTTGAAACTCATCAATACCATGTAGCTCAGCAATCATTCACCCTGCGCTCAGTAACTGAAATGGTTACATGACTCTGATAATGTATTGGAGATAAGAATTTCAGAAAAAAAGTCAGCTAACATTCTTCAAATCTTACTGATTTATCTTCTGAAAAATCTGATGGTTTTGTATCTCAGTATTCATGTATAAAATATGAATAATAACTTGTCCTTAAACCAAAATGACATTTAAAAAAAAAAAAAAAGGTCAAGAATCCAAGAGCTTCATGTGCAGCAAGGGAATAACGTCATAAATAGCTAAAATAGATACATTGCTCTGGTGCAATCAAATAGAGACTCAGGTCCAAGGTTTTGCAATTTCCTGGTGTTAGTTAAGGCAAATAACGTGTAGGTATTTCTTCTGGACTAGTTTATTTTTCTGGTTGAGAGGATGCCTTGTTTGAACCAGATAATTCATTTAAGATTTTGATCCAATCAGATTAAGATAAGTTTTTCTGTAATCAGTGTGTTTTGCATCAGATGGCCAGCGACGTCAAATAATAACAAATTACAGACTTGTTTTATTCAAATGCTGCTGTGCTTTTAAAGGCTGCAAATAAAGATTCTGCTCCTTCTGTCAGAAGAATGCTGCGTTTTCCTTTGAATTCAATTTGCAATTCAAATCATGTCTTCAAAACAGGATTATCAAACATCAGGTCTGTGCAGGATTCCTAAAACATCTTAATGCAAGTTGGCAGTCACTTATCACGCATTATTAAACAGTGTTCAAAAATCACAATGTTGTCACTGTAATTAGAAGCCTCTTTATATTGTACTACACAAGTGGCTTGTTAATCTGAAGAGAAAGTTATTAATAGAAGGGTGTTAATTGCTATAATTATGTTAAAAGAAGTCTTGTTGTGAGACTAAGAATGCTGTAGTTGCTTTACAGACTTCCAAATCTTTGGATGATCATTATAAAATGCGAGTGATTTTGAATTAGCTTTCAGAGATAATTACGATTTAAATTGTAATCCCCATTTTAGTATAGTATAGCACAAGTATACCTTCTGCTTTGAAATTCTAATATAACTAAGGATTAAATTCTACCATGGCTGCCATCACAATTTTGGTATATATATATATATTTTTTTTTTTTCTGTGAAAAAATAATTCATTATATTTGTTTCTGTTTTGAAGAGAAGGTGAATCTGATGAGAAGCAGATCACCAAATTGCATTGAGATCTTGGAATAGTGCAGATTGTAATCACAGAATCATAGAATAGTTTGGGTTGTAAGAGACCTTTAAAACTCATCTAGTCCAACCCCCCTGCAGTGAGCAGGGACATCTTCCACTAGGTCAGATTGCTCAGAGCAATCTACCTGACCTTGAATGTCTTCAGGGATGTGGCATCTTGTGCTGAGGACTTCAGAGCTGGGACACAATACTCCAGGTGGGGTCTCACTAGAGCAAAGTAGAGGGGCAGAATCATCTCTCTTGACCTGCTGGACACACTTCTTTTGAGGCAGCCCAGGATACAGTTGTCATTCTGGGCTGCAAACGCACATTGCTGGCTCACATACAGCTTTTCAACCAGCAGTACTCCCAAGTCCTTCTTTGCAGGACTGCTCTCAATACCTTCATCCCCCAGCCTGTATTGATACCGGGGTTTGTCCCGACCCAGTTGCAGGACCTTGCACTTGGTCTTGTTGAACCTCATGAGGTTCACACAGGCCCACTTCTCAAGTTTTTCCAGGTCCCTCTGGATGGCATCCTGTCCCTGGCATATGGTTGATGGCATATCAACCGCACCACTCAGCCTGATGTCATCAGCAAACTTGCTGGGGGTGCACTTGATCCCACTATGTCATTGATGAAGATATTAAACAGTACTGGTCCCAATATGGACCCCTGAGGGACACCACTTGTCACCGATCTCCCTCTGGACACTGAGCCATTGACCACTACCCTGTAGGTGTGACCATCCAACCAATTCCTCATCCACTGAACAGTCTACCCATCAAATCGATATCTCTCCAATTTAGAGAGAAGGATGTTGTGGGGGACCATGTCAAAGGCCTTACAGAAGTTGAGATAGATGACATCTGTAGCAATTCCCTTGCCCACTGATATAGTCACTCCAACATAGAAGGCCAGTAGGTTAGGCAGGCATGACTTGCGCTTGGTGAAGCCATGCTGGCCGTCTTGAATCGCCTCCCTGTCCTCCACATGCCTTAACATAGTTTCTAGGACAATCTTGGATCTTGAAAACCTCCAAGGATAGTGTTTATACAACCTCTCTGGGCAACCTCCTCCTGTGCTTAATTATACTCATAGTGAAAAATGTTTTCCTTGTAGGAGGTCAGGACATTCCATCTTTCAATTTACGGGCACTGTTTCTCATTTTCCTACCACACTTTAGTAAAGAGCATGGCTCTATCCTCTTGGCAGTCCCTAAGTTCCCCTGAAGCTGCCTCTTCTGAACAAGTTGAATAAACTCAGCTCCCTCAGCCTCTTCTCACAAGGCAAATGCTCCAGTCACTGATGATCTTGGTGGCTCTTTGCCAAACTCTCTCCAGCTGATCAATGTCTTTAATGTACTGAGGGGCCCCAAACTGAATGTGGGGCCCCACACAGTGGGGATCCCCACTGGAAGTGGTTTAATAAGTGCCAGGCTTAGGGGATTAATCACTTCCCTTGACTTAGTGGCTTTTTCCTTTTTCCTTCTTTTTTTTTTTTTTTTCCAGCCTAGTACACAGTAGCCTGAAGAACCAGATATTTACCCGGTGTTGTGGTTTAACCTCAGTTGACAACTAAGCACCACACAGCTGCTTTCTCACTTCCCCTCAGTGCTATGGAGGGAGAATCAGAAGGGTAAAAGTGAGAAAAACTCATGGGTTGAGATAAAAAATGATTTAACACTTAAAAATTATTTTTAAAAAAAATCTAAGGAAAAGAACCACCCAACAACAAAGAGAAAGGAAAATAAAACCCAAGAAAAACAGACAATGCAAAAGAAAACAATTGCTTACCAACAACTGACCAATGCCCAGCCAGTCCCTGCCAACTTCCACTCTCCATTTTAATTGCTGAGCATGACATGATATGGTATGGAGGACCCCTTTGGTCAGTTGGGGTCACCTGTTCCAGCTGTGTCCAGGACATGAAGAGTTTGCTGAATCTGTACTTGCTTGCACTAACATCAACAATGGGTTGTATAGCTCAGACCACATCAAGAAGCAATGGTGACTGCTGTATGCAGGTCAGTACTACAGGACTGCATATACAGCTGGTGAGACAAAGGACCATTGGAGGGACTATTCACAAGACCTATGTGCAGGCCAATGATGCATCATTGTGGTCCTCTGCACCTGAGTAAGACACTGAGGTTGGCCTTTTAGCTGTTTCTCCAATTAGTAATTGTGTATGTGTGTTTAAGTGAACTGTGTGATAAAAAGGTACTGTGTGAATAGTTATCTGCTATTAATAACAGCAGCTTAATTAATAAATGGTCTGATAAATACTGGCTGTGACCTGCATCTTCCTCTACCTTGATCCCGTATCAGGGAAGAAGGAATTTACAATGTGGTAGAGTCATAGAATTGTAGTGGTTGGAAAAGGACCTTAAGATCATTGAGTCCAACCATAAACCTGACACTGCCAATTCCACCTCTAAAACATATCCCTAAGCACCTCATCTACCTCTCTTTTAAATACCACCAAGGAAGGTGACTTCACTGCCTCCCTGGGCAGCCTGTTCCAATGCTTGACTACCCTTTCGGTGAAGAAGTTTTTCCTCATATCCAATCTAAACCTCCCCTGGCACAACTTGAGGCCACTTCCTCTTGTTCTATTGCTTGTTACCTGGGAGAAGAGACTGACTCCCACCTCTGTATAACCTCCTTTCAGGTAGTTGTAGAGAGCAATAAGGTCTCCCCTCAGCCTCCTTATCTCCAGGCTGAACAACCCCAGCTCCCTCAGCTGTTCCTCATACGACTTGTTCTCCAGGCCCTTCACCAGCTTCCTTGCCCTTCTCTGGACCCACTCCAGCACCTCAATGTCTTTCCTGTAGTGAGGGGCTCAAAACTGAACATAGTACTTGAGGTGTGGCCTTACCAGTGCCGAGTATGGGGGG
>NW_010293492.1:15202-25347 GCF_000700745.2 Antrostomus carolinensis
GTACTCAAGCCCCTCATCCAGATCATTGATAAAGATATTAAACAGAATTGGCCCCAACACTGATCCTTGGGGAACACTGCTAGTGACTGGCTGTCAACTGGATTTAATTCCATTCACCACAACTCTCTGGGTCTGGCCATCCAGCCAGTTCTTTACCCAGTGAAGAGTACATCCATCCAAGTCATGAGTGGCTAGTTTCTCAATGAGAAATGTGGGAAATGGTGTCAAAGGCTTTACTAAAGCCTAAGTACACCACATTTACAACCTTTCCCTCATCCACTAAGAGCGTCACCTTGTCATAGAATAAGATCAGGTTAGTCAGGCAAGACCTGCCTTTCATAAACCTGTGTTGAATGGGTCTGATCCCCTGGTTTCCTGCACGTGACACGTGATGGCACTCAGGATGATCTGCTCACCCTGGGACCAAGGCTAGACTGACAGCCTGTAGTCGGCCGAATCATCCTTCCGGCCCTTCTTGCAGATAGGCGTCACATTAGCCTACCTGGCTTCCAGTCAGCCAGAACCTCCTCAGTTTGCCAGGACCACTGATAAATGATGGAGAGAGGCTTGGTGAGTCACGGTCATAAAAGCCAAAGTACTTCTTGTGACACCAGCCGCGCAGCCAGCTGGTAACTCAGAGGATGTTAAATCCTACCAGGCCTTTCCCTTTCACCTGCAGGATTGAGGAAAAGTCCCCTTGGATTCCCATGTCCTTCACCTTTGCCTCTTGAGCTCTGTAGACTACCTAGATTTGCTCAACGTCTGTCTTGGTGCCTGTGTGTATGGGCAATAAGAAATAACTGTCTCAGGGCATCATGATCCCCAGCAGTTTCTCCACAATATCCTGGATCAGGTCCACAGCAAACAAGAAATTTTCCATGACAGCAGCTCCATCACCTACATAAGGGGATCCCCAACCATTGTCAGCCACCACTTCATCTTGGTGGTAATGCACATTTCAGGCTCCAGAGTCTCCCTAGTGGAGCTTATACCCCTTTGTTGGCTCTCAGGGCACTGTAAGCTCAGATCTGAAGGCAGAGGAGGACCCATTCTGTTGATGCTAAAAGTCATAAGCTTCCAGTTTCCACCACAGTGGGATTTTCCCTCCACCATGAGTTCAAGCATAGCCTCATGCCATGCTTACTCACTTCATTGTATGGCTTAGGCTCTTGCCTCTGTAAGGTGTCTGGGAAGACATGGCAGTCTCCTCTTCCTCTTCCATGTTGGTGTGCAGTCAGTCTCCTCACTGCACAACCCCTAAACAGAACACACCTTCCACAGATGAGGCTGCCATTAGCCCCAACCCAGAGACTCCCTGCAGCCTGTCACCTGGCCACAACACGGCCACCTGCCCTCCCAACTGACATCAGCATCGTGGTCTTTTATGTGCCAGGGTGCTCTCGCCACTTGGTGACAGAGACTGCACCACACAGCACATCTCCATATTGCTGCACAGTCCCCTAACACTTGGAGCTGTTATTTAGTTTAGTCTTCTCTAAACAAGCTGCCCGACTAACTTCCAAACTCTGCTGCATTCCTATTTAGTAGCTAAATAATACTCATCCAGCCACCATGGATGAACAGCAGATTTCTCCCTGATCAGTAGAATGCTAATGACTAAAGAAGTAGGTGATTTTTAATAATGAACCAGCCTAAAAAAGCCTCAGTCAGACAGACACTGTTGTCTGTCAGTGTTCCTAGAAGCTACAAGAAGCAGCAATCTGAAGAAAAATAATGAACAGAACAAACATCAAACCAGAATAAACAAATAAAAGAACAAACTCCAACTACTGGGGAGAAAAGAGCTACCAGTGGGAGGTGTATGGGATGTAACAGCAGTGCTGCTCATAACAGTACCTACTTTTACCCCAGATCATTGCTCAGTAGAAATCTGAGCAATCATCATTATTGCTTAGGTATAAATGCAGATTGTAGGGTAGTCTACAACTTTTTGTATTCCCTCTGAAGACAGATACAGTTGTCTCTCATTATTCAGCAAGAGCTTTCCATTATTCAGTTTTAGATGTGTAGGAGTTAAATGTATGAGTCACAGCTAGTCACTCCGAGCTCCCTTTTTAGTCTATAGAAAGAAATAGGTACTACTAGTGGGTGATTCATCTGACTTACTTAGGCACCGGTCTTGGGGTGATGTGATTCATCCTTTACAGACAGCAATTTCTTTTATCTTTGATGTTTAGTTAATCACGCTTTTTTCTTGTCAGATCACCCCTAGCTGTGGTGAGTATTTGCAGCCTTGAGGCCAGAGTAGTTTAACTCATTTTCACAGAATCATGGAACCACAGAATCACAGAACAGCTGAGCTTGGAAGGGCCTCTGAACATGTGTTAAGAGCCAAGCAAAGGTGGCAGAAGGACTGTATGATTTAACATCTTCACTGGGCGTAATCATTAAATAAGGTTACAATAAATGTTGCTTAACGTGGCTATCTCAGATGTCATTAGGCATACAACTTTCTCATAGAGTTCTTTATCAAAAGCAAGACTGCATAAACTGAGAAGAAAGTAATCTTGAAAGCTCCTTTGGGTTGTAGAAAAAGAACCGAATAGTTTAACCAAATTACTCATGGGATGGAAAGACCATCTAGGTCCTGAGTCAGTAGGATTTTGATTTATCTTGCTGTGGGCATAAAACAAAGGAGTATAGCCAGTGGGTTTCATCTTACATGAATGACTTCGGTTTCTTTGTCTCTTCTTCCTCCAATCCATCCTGCTTAACCCCTTCCCCCTGCCAAATTGGAATCAATGCTTGAACCAGTTAGTGATGGCAATACTAGTCTTCTGCCCTTTTATAATACTAAGGGACTAAAGTTGCATTTGACTTTGACAAAGTAATAGAGTAAAATTAGGATTTAATTGCTTTTATGTGAAGCAGAAAACCAAACAAATAACATCATAGGCATCAGTTAGTAATTTACAATTAATTGTTGGTCTCCAGAGCTTCCCAGCTCATCACTCTAAGTTTTGTAAGGTAACAACTTCTGGTTCCCGTCACCCCCAGGCGCCTGCTTCCTTTTGAAAGCCGCAGACTTGTTTCCAGTGCAATGCTACCCCTTTTTACTTCCCTTTCCATATTAGCTTGAGCTGATCAAGCTTAGTGTTGGCAGGAGGTTGCCCCACACCTTCTGGCTCCTAGTTTCAGGGTTTTACCACCTCTCTTCTGCTGGTCTGATCCTGCAGTGAACTTTCTTGCCTTCCTAAGCGAGCAGGAAACCTAAACAAGGGTAATATTCTGCCAATTTACCTGTTTGAAGTAGTTCACTCTGCCAGTGTTGGCATCAAGGGATGGGAGAAAACAAGTGATCAGAGGGAACTGTGACACCTTTGACTTACACAGGCTGAAGCTGTCAAAACAGCATCCTCAGGTTGTAGTTTCAGATACATAAAAATCACCACTGACTCCCCCAAAGCAGTCCCTTTCCTCCTTAGTTGTGCCCACGTGCACGTTTCTGTGCCCACATTGACATGGGTGGATCACAGCAGCTTCATTTATGATGTGGATCTGAAAACAATTTATTTGGCACAATTCAGCAGGTACCTCAGAAGACAAATCAGGCTGAAAGGGTGAGGCTGATAACTTATTACAATGGTAAGAAATCCAGCTGCAGCAGTGCTGTTCTTTATTCTAAAAGCATACCAACCATTTCAGTTGAAATTTCATACAAATAAAACCTCCAAGATGTGTCCTGCTTGAAAAGCTTAATTTTCCTAAGATTATGTAAATAAACTTGAGATTGTTAGATCTCACATGGAGATGAGGGAGAGGTATGAGGGAACCACTGACTTAAGAAGTAGCAGTATGAATGGCCCGTTTTCCATTGCCCAAGAAGGCAATCCTAAGAGATGTTTCTAGCTCTGAAGGAACCACATAACTGTATGACATCAGATAATTTATTTCTGTCATTGATTCATGTATCTTTAAGTAAGTATTGAATGAAGATGTTTTTCCCATGCCATTATTTTATTCCATATATAAATATTTGTGTATTCAATATATAAAACATTTCAGAATCAAACCACTGTATTTTTTTATGGTTTCATTAAACCATTCCCAAAATATGTATGTATTAAACAGGAATGTCTTCCAGCCGCCAGAAGAATTATTCTTTGTTACATGGGGAAGACATTTTATTACTTATTTTGCTTTGCCTCGAGAGTCAAAGTTAGTTTAGTTTTTGAACAAAGTCCAAATAAGAAAGTATAGTCCTAACTAAACGTCACAGTACTTCCATGTAAAAGCTCCTTTGATAAATCTTCTTAGCTAAAACAGCTCAATTTTTGACAAGTTTAGCTCACAGCTGATATAATCAATTTAGTGAACAGATATGGGGCTGGTTTAATTCTTTTTCTTTTTCCTTATTTTGATTTAAAGTAATGTATAGTCATTAATATTGGTGCATTAATTATGACTAATATATGATCTTATGGAATCAGGAAGCATAAAAACAGATGGCTCATAGTAATTCATGAAACAGATAAAAAAGGATGTAATTTTTGTAGGCTAAAGGAATATTGTGACACTGGGTATTTCTATATCAACGTGGTGTGCACTGGCCTCTTGTCTCAGCTGGTAAAATGCAATGTTATGTGATTATTTATGGAAACAGAAACAGAGAAAACAGCATCTACAAGAACTAAATTAGGAAAGGCCTAGAAACCGAAAACACCTGTGAGAAAGTCAGGAAATGGCAAATTCAACCCTCCTCTCTCCTTCAAAGCCAAGGAAAAGGTGCCAGTTGTTAAAGCTGTAGCTGTAAATCCCGCAGACCATGAGACAGTGGGATCTAGATCAGGTCTAGTGCCGCAGGCTGCTGAGTCTTACTGTTATGGATCTCTGCAAGTCTCTCATTCATTAGTTTGATGGTGAAGCCAAGGAAGGCTCTGACAACTCAGAAATGAAGGCATCTTCATTCTTGCTGTGTTTTAGAAACTGAAAATCTTTTAACACAGCCTGGTTTGCAAAACTCCAGACTGAGATTGCCAGGATAGTAGGCATAAAAATAATCTTTTTTTGAAAACTGAAGAAACAAGCTCTCACTACTAAAGATAGACTCCAGTAACGTGGTTAGGCTTGTGTATGTTATGTTCAAAATTAAAATGGCTGCTATGTACACTTAACTGTGATTTGTTGTGTATGTGTTCTAGTGTGGCCTGTGAGTGCTATAGGCTAGCATTTGTACAGAATCGGAAAGTATGATGAAATTATGGGACTATTTGTGCAGTAGATATTCAGTACAGCAAATGCTTGACGGAAGTACCAGGCTAACTATATGTGTACCAAAGTCAGGAATGCATATGCAGCGTATCCGTGTCTGGGATTTCTGCATGGTCAGGAGTCTGGCCGTAACTCTGTGCCTTGCAGTCCTCGACAGATGTACAGTACCACTCGCTCTGCCTGGATGCATGTTCAGTGCAAAACGTTTGGGGAAACCCAAACATATGGGAACTTGTTTCCAGCGTCAAGCAGATTCGATAAGCAGGACAGGCCTTGTGGACGAGAGTCTTGACAGACTTGTCGGCACCATAGATTCTATGTTGCATCTGTAGAGTTGTAGAAGCAATGAGAGTATCTCAGATGCAATACAGCCTGTTCATTTTTGACAGTGAACCTCTCTAGTGCACAGATGGAGAGATTTCTTAGCTGTAAACATGACTGTGAAAAGTAAGATATTTTCTATGCTGCTTGCAAATATATGCTCTCTAGAGATACTGAGTATTAAAAGGGCATGGGTCTCAGTAACGTTAAAACTTAGAGGAGGGGATTTATCACAGTGAACCGTTGCATAAGTCAGGTTGTTAGTTTTGCTCATTCAATAGCCAGAGCACTGAGATCAGCTGATTTGTCATGAAAAGAAGTTACCAGTCAGTTCACAGTGGGGCACATTCTGTCCTTTCATTGTGAGAATTTGTTGTTTTTCCTGAGGAGCTAAATGGCATTTGGTTTTACTTTGTGAAAGCATCTTATGTTCCTGGTGAGAAATAATATTTTATAATTTAGAAGAATACATATGCTACTGGTGTATTAATTTTATTTATTTATTTATTTATTTATTTATTTATTTATTTATTTACTTATTTATTTTGATTGAACTATGCAGGGTGGTCAAAAACACCTACTGTGCTGAGGACAGTTCTCACTCTCAACTAAAAAGGAGTTTGCTGCCACCTTATGGGTTTGTGAAGTATTTTGTCTCCTAAACGTAACGCAACACTATTCTGAATAGTTCTTAAATTTATTTTCCTTTATGTATAGATGATCTTATGAGAGAGTAGCACGTCACTAGTCTAATTTTTTTAAATTTTAATTTTTAATTATATTTGAATAAAAACCCACCACTTCCATAATTTTGCCTTATTTAACTACCTCACTTCATGCTTTAAAGGTCAATCTTCTCAGTATATTAACACCCCACCTACTGAAGATATACTCATCTTTCCATGTGCTCTGGAGTGCCATACATAAGGAATGCCCTTCTCTCTGGCCAGGGGTCAAGACTGTGTGAAACATTTTTAATCTTAAAAGCAAATACTCGTATTAAATAATAATGGTTTTCCATACCTTTCAACATATAAGTAACTGGTCCAAATGAAATCATAAGTCAGACAAGCTCAGACTTAAAATTGCAGACTTCTTAAGGGCTAGGGAAGAAAAATCAGCTACAAGCAGAATTTGAATTCTTGTATTTCTGTACGTGTGCATCTCATCAAAGAAAAATAAAACCAAAACAACAAACAACAAACCAAAATATATTATTATTTGGGACAGCTATGAGGACAAGTGAATTTGAATGGGGCAAAGATTTTCTGTTATACAGAAGTTTCTGACCTTAAAAAGTCCTGTGTTGTCTTAGAATAAACCAGAAACTTTAAAAATTTATTGGAGAAAGAGGTTCCAGAATAGTAAATATGCCTCTAGTTAGTGCATTCACCTCATAAGGAAAGGAAAGAAATCCCACTTAAATAAGCTCTCCCATTTGTTTATGCAAACAAAAACACCTGAAAAATAAACCAACTTGGTGTTATCCAAAAACTTATTGGATGTGTCTCTCAACTGGGATGCCAGAAAACTGGAAAGGAAGGTAGAACTGCTTCCCTGGTATTGGAATTCACAATTTTGGTCTGGCCAGAAATTCCATGGAAGTTGAAATTGGGAACTTGTTGATTTTAAATATTTTTTTAATTTATGTAGAAAAGGATTTTTTGCTGCATCTGCATTTTCTGTTAGGATATTTTCCTTGAAAAGTTCTTGCTTGGGTTTACTCTCAAACAGCTCAGTGATATTGTTGGGCTTTTCTGCAAATCTGAGAGAAAATGGGGCAGACTGGGTTGCAAAATGTTGAATTGCAGGTAACTTAAAAAAAATTTCACTTTCATTTTCACTTAAACCTTAATGCTGTACTTCCTCTGACTTGAGATGGCTCAGCAGAGCACATTTCAGAAACATTATGTAGATGATAATTTTGGTAAAAGAATTCTAAAAGAATTAAAAAAAAAAAATTAAGAAAATGCCAACACCTGTTTTTCCTGTGTTAATAATTGGAACATGTCCGTGTTCCCTCTAGTGGCTGACTGCGGGTTAGGGGTGGCTGCTGATGGTGCTTGGACCAATGCACTCTGCAGCCGCGTTTTCTTCTGAAATGTCTTTTGGTGCCTAACACGTTACTTCCTGAGTGAGCTCCCAGCTGTAGCCAGAACCCTAAACCCTTTCAGTCAGCATTTTTACTATCTCCTTCATTGCAGCAGGTTGTGCCTGTTGAGGACCGTGGTGTTAGGGAGCAGTGGGGGTTGCTGTCTCCAGCAAAGCTGACAAACTCGCTGAGTAAAGCCCATATTAAATGCACTCAGAGAGGCGTAAGGATCATGGACCTCACACTAGTTACAGAAATATGTTCTTCTGTCTAATGCTCCTCCATGTCTCTATCTGGCTACTCATTTAAAGGAAGGTGTGGTGGGGTGGATAGTTTGTATGCAGCTACACTTCAGTTGTATGAATTGCAGGAATCAGACTTTTTTCTTTCAGGGAATTTAAATGTATGTCATGAATAAAACTGTAAGCCAGAATAGGACAACATGTATGTCACTGGTAGCTCTCACTCTAATAATCTCTCCTTTTGACTTTAAAGAAATAATTGTTCCTGTTCTAGCATGACATGCAGTTATTTACCACAAAGAAAAAAAAATCCTGGCATAATTTATCAATTGTCATTAAACATTTCCTTGTTAATATATGACCAAAGATAGAACTGCATGAATAGAAAATGACTAATTATTCCCTTATAGCCTGGTTCCTTCTTCTCCTAGATTTGGATAATTTGTACATTTGGATAGCAGGCAATCAATGGAGAGTACACAGCTGTCTTTTTTAAGAAGAGGTACATGTGGGGCATATATTAGTTAAGGGAACATATATATATAGGACATCAAGCTTAGAATTTCATTGCTGACATTAGGTTTTCATCTTTGAGGGAAAAAGTGAGAAAACTAGTTTGTCTAAGGCAAGCATATAATCAGCATAGACTGGTAGGTACTACTGGCAGTGCCCAGCTATCACAGGTTATATTCCTGCCTCTCTTTATTCCCTAGCTAGGGAATCTGTAGAAAGTGCTGAGGGAGTGCCCACCATACCAGGTTCCCTTCTTCCTGTCTCCACCATGAGGACCAGCCTGTGGTGGTACCCAGCCTGCAATGTCTGTATTGAGTTTCTGCGTTCTTTCAGATATTTTATGAGGGACAGGGGCCATCAATACCTTGGTCGTCTCCTTGTCTTGATAATATTCTTTTTCTTTTATTTATTTCCATCTTCCAATTTGCTGTCATTATCATGCATTTGATTTAACTCTTAAAAAGAAATTAATTTCTTTCTCCATAGATTGCTAATTAAATCTGTCAAAAAGTGTTACATCAGCTCTTGGTTCTCTACATTGAGGATTGTTAGTTGAAACTATATGTCTAGAATTTTCTTCTTAAGTTATTTTCTAGCATAAGGACTCTTCCAGAGGGACAGGGACATGCAGTTGCACTGAATCATGGATAGGAAGCTCAGACACTCTGTCCTACTGAACATGTCACTCCTCTGTAAAGGTCTGCAGTAAATTTTCTTAATCCTGAGTGATTTACAGTAGTTCACTACAGATAGAGATCCAGAATAAAGAATTTCACTACCATCTAGTGATTTTTATTTAATTTTGATATAAACCTGTAAATTTAGAAGTAGTTTTTGGTAGGATCAGATGACACAGTGACTCAGCAGTTAAACTCCAGCGTCTGTTGCAACAGCACCTCCTGGGAGTTTCTAACAAGAACTAGGTTGTTATCAGTTTATAAATTAGTCATATTGAATAAAGAAGAAATAACCAGTAAGCAGAGTAGGGAAGCACAGAAAAACTTTCTATAACAAAATAGATAATAACTAAAATGCCAGTAATATTTCCTTTTTCCTACTTCAACATGACTGTCAAGACAATAAAAAATTCTGGAGAAAGAGACAAAATGTTCAGAAGCTTTGGCTTTTAGAGGATGCTCTAGAGCGGCTTATCACAGCAAACTCTGTGTAATATTACAGTCTAGAAGGTCTGGTTCATCTCCAGAGACTTTGGAGATTTTGCTACTGATAATGAATGGAGGATTGGGCACAAAGAACAAATATATTATTACAAAGAAATTTATTAGGCACTATTAACAGTCACTTATCAGTTTCTGTCATTTACTACTCTTCAGCTTCCCATGATAGCTGTTATGGTATGAGGATTTACTTTGCAGTGAGATTAAACTATGGAAAAAGGAGATTTTTTTGGGTGGATAATTTCCCTTCAAGTTCCTTCACACAAGTGTGCAAACCAAATGGCACGTTGAGGTGCAGCGTTTGTATACGTGGGTGGGGAGCAGGGTATCTACTCAGGGAATTTCAGGTGAAGCAATATAATGAATCTGTGGGAGTATAGAGAAGGGTAGTGTGGGTGGAAATCAACTAAAATTACATCCTGAGGGTCGATAACCTGCATTTGATCAGATTTTGTTATATCTAAGGTTAAGATGGGAATGTGGCCTTCAGTGCACTCTCAGCAGGGGTGGGAGGAACCCAGGTGCTTCCTGTACAATCGTGGGGTACCAGCCTGGCTCTGCAGTGGC
>NW_010293492.1:25357-50196 GCF_000700745.2 Antrostomus carolinensis
AAAGAGCTGCAGTTTTGGCCTGACTGACAGTAGTGCGAACACTTTGTAAACTGTCAGTGTGCATATTGGTCATTTGCATTTCAATGGCAAAACTCAGAAAGAGCAAGCAAAGTGGTTATAGTAAAGAATTTAGAAACCAAATGTGAGGAGAGATTTGCTAATCTTTGTGGTTTTGTACTCTTGGCCTTTGGATTTGGAAGTTGCTGGTAGGCGTTAAGAATGTCGGAACCTAAATGTTGATCCTTATTTAGGGGAAGAGTAGGAGCACTTGAGCAGAGGATTTCCTGGACAGATATGTTACTTCTTCTGAGCATGCACTAAGAAGCTCAGAAGTTATAAAGCCAGAGGTTCCAAAGAACTGTGAATTACCTGCAGATTGTACGCTCCTACATCTGTAGATCCAGAAATTTTCTAATATGGTGACATATTTCACAGGTATGAATTAGCCCTGATCATATTACGTCTGATGTTTCTAAGAAGCTTGTGTACTTGAAATATTCAGAGTTGACTGCATCTTGAATACTTTAGAATGCATCTTAAAATTCTAAACAAAAGCAAAGAAAATCCTGAAAATTTTGCCAGGAAAAAAAATTATTGTGGAAAAATAGAACATGCCCAGTGGAAAACTATAGGCATGACAAATTTGGAAAAGACTGCCTCAAACTCAGAAAAATGGTTTGTAAACTTCCATGAGGTGAACAGTACTCTTTTCATTCAGAGATGCCATTTTTGTATACAGTAAATGCAACATTAATGAAGAAATAAGATTTTACATAAAGACTTTATTTCCTGAAAGCTCCTGAATCAGTCAGAAAAACATCTAAAACTCATGTAGGCAAAAAATACATTTCAACACCAAATGCAATGGAAGAAAAATTGGATTCAGAGCCATTTTCAGAGCAGGAAATATGTTTTATATCCTGAGTGTTAATGATGAAATGACACGTGTTATTTTCTGAATCTAACCATCAAAATGCTTGTTTTTGCACAATTTTACTGAAAAATCTATAAAATATTATAGTCTGCAAAATGTAACACAAATTGTGTATCAATATGCTGAAACACTTAAAGTGAATAAGAAGAGAAATAATACCCATAATTTAAGATATTGTTAAAATATTTGTGTATATTAGTTTTTTCTAAATGCAGTTGAACTTATAAGGAAATGGTAATCAGCTGTATTCTTTTTTGTTTAGCTTTTGGTATTGAATTGTATTTTATTTTTTATTGTATGCAGTGTTGGACACTTGCTAAAAGATACTGTGCTATTTTTCATGGCCTCTTTAGTAGAATTTTGTTTTAAGAATAACATTTTAGAAAGACCTATTGTTTCTAATTTTAAAGAATAACTTGAAATTTCTCTGAGAGACTGAAAGTAGTCAAAATAGTTACGCTTTTACATTAGTCACAGCTTAACATTTCTGTTTAATAAATGGGAAATGAGTTTTCTGCGAAAAAGAGGAAGCGACTTTGGTTTATATAGCATGACCTTGTCTAAGGGGAGACGCAGTCACTCTTTTAGAACTGAAGAAGAACATGTTCTGTGTCTGAAAAGCCAATACAGAAAATACATACAGCAAATTATGTGCCTGCAGCATTACTGAAGGTAACATTTTTCAGAATATTTCTTCAGGAAATAGAAACAAGAGAGCAGATACTACTGATTGAAATATATTACTTATTTTTTTAAAAAATCAAAAGACATAACTTCACTGCAGCAAGCTGTAAGAACAAAAATATTTTTTAACTATGTATTTGCATTACAGTGATGCCCAGAGATGTTCTGAATAGGTTGGATGTCATTGTATTGGACAAAGAGGAAAAGACATTTCATTGTCGTAAAATGCTTTGTTTCATAATTTAAAGAGCTAAAGAACTAAGAAAACTAATGTGTAAGTGAAAGAATAACACTAATGCCAGTGTGTTTATCTATTTTATGAAGATGCTGTGAAGTTCATTATTATGTGTAAAATTGTGCATGTGATATACTGGGTACCTCGATGTTATTACATAGCTATTGTAGTGTTTCACAAGGTCGTGCTAAGATGTTTAGACACAGGTCTGCTGTTCTTGGATGAATCATATTCTTTGGTGTATGCTGCTAAAAATCACTGTTACAGCAGTGTGTGCAAGGGCAACTCGTTAGTTGTTGGTGCTGGCTGATGCCCTGGCCTGAGTCAGCTTCTTGTCTGTGCTCCAGTTGTGCACCCCTGTCCATGCTGGGGGAGGGCAAAGGGAAGAGGGACAGGGGAGGGAGCCGTGGCTGTCTCTGTCCTGCTGTCTGCTGTGTTCCACAGCCAGGCCAAGGCTGATAGCTTGCTCCTGTTAAAGCTCTGGTGCCCTCATCAGGGCTGGAGGAAATATTTCCAGCCATGTAAAAGCCAGTGAGTGGAGTTGAAAGAATAGTTTACCAGCCTTGATTCCTCTTCCCTTGAGTTTTTGTTGTGCTTTTGACAAAAGACAGAGCAACAGATCTGGTGTGGGATTTTGAAAGATGCAGAACCTTAATGATTTCACACTCAATTACTCTCACACACTGACTTCCTCTCACCTCTCGATTGCACAAAGTAGGTATAAGTAGCGTTGGACATAAAGTTGCATCATCATTGCTGATTTTTGTCAGAATTTGTAGAATGGCACAGTGAAAGATCCAGAACTTTATTTTCTAATTGGAATAACTGGCCTGGATGCAAGGTAATAGGAAACTATTTTCTTCTGTGACAGACAGTTGAGCCAAGAAAAAGGAAGCTAGATGAAAGAGAGAGAAAAAATTAAAATGACAGTGTGTTCTTTAAAATCTGACACTGAGGAGGTAACCAGGTCCTAATTTTTCCATTCCTTCTTTGGTAAATTTGTATTTAAAGCCCATTATTAAAAAAAAGAAAAAAAAACCCCAAACAAAACACAAACTGATGTTTTATTGGTATTCAGATTCTGCAAATTTGATGGAGGCAAAAAGCATGTGCTACTGCCCCCAAAGTTTCTGTAGAACTGGGTGTCATATAAAAATGGTTATGTTCAGAGATTTGTCAAAAAATGCTAGAATCGATCTCAAAAATCCAAGATGTTTTTTCTTTCCTAACAGCAGTCACATCCTTCCTATTTTCCAAAGCACTTAGAACATTTTTTTCAACAGTCATAATTAAGAGAAAAAATCTTGGCTTCTCAGTTCATCTGCAGACCATTATCTTCTCATGATGTACCCAGGATTTAAAGTAACTATTTTATTATTTTACTCTACTAAAAATATATCAGTGGTTATTTTGGTCCATTTACCCTTGAAAGAAAATTTCTTCCAAAACAAACCCTCAGAAATGGAAGTATGTATTTATATTTACTTACATTTTAAAACAACAGTAAAGGAATTTTAAAAAATAACACAGTTCTAGAATATTTTCATTTGTATTGCATATGAATGCTACCACTGACATAAGTGCAGCTACTCAAGAAGTAAAGGACTCTGAAGCATAAGCAAAGACATCAAAATCATACCCTGAATATATGGGAAATACACAGTGTCCTATAATTGCTCAGTTTCTGGTAATGACTCTGCATATATGGAACAATGGGTGTTTAGTTATTTTATCAAAGTTTTTAGCAGCACAGGATGACAATGCTGAAATCTCCCACATCTATATTTGGGCCATACTTCCTTCTTTCAAATGTCACTACTTATTTTTAGATATAAAGAAAGGAGGATTTATATTCTTTCAACATATTGCAAAACATGTGATGTTTAAACAAGAGACCATGCATGCCCTTTTTTAATTGATCTTAAATGTAGTTATGTTTCTCCACTGGTTCCTTCTGTGGAAATGAGTCTTGAAGTCCAGAGTAAGGACTTGGCCCCTATAAAGGAAATGTCTGTCTTACATCCAAGCGCTTGGCTTTGCCACGGAGGAGATGCCCCTAAATGTGCACGCCATGGCTCCAGAGGTGCAGCCTGTGCTGAGGCTGTGCTGCGTGCACTCGTTTTGCACGTGTGCGCATTGTATAAGTGCTGAGTCCAGTGTCAACCAACTTGTGATGTAGATTGAGTACTTTGAACTGCATAGGTACATATAGGCAATATATAGGTGTACACGCACAGAATACATGTACACATCTACATATGTGTATACAATGCAGGATGCCTAGCTCCCTATGACTTTGTAAGTAGCTTTGAGTGGAAAGTGACATGAATCCTCTTTTTCTCTTCTCTGCTTACCCTCAATGATCGGGAGCTTTCTCCTCATGGCATAAGAAGGAAGGAGGGCTATGCATTTACCTGAAAAAAACCTGTCTTCTTGGTGGGAGAAGAGGTTATGGTGGGAATGGATGCTCAACAGCTAATTTCAAAATAAATTTTGCTGTAGCTTTAAGAAGCTCTTCTAATTTCATATATTTGAATTGTAAAATGGTGTTTTTTCCTTGTTATTATTGTTTGGACTAATTTCTTGTATCTTGGACATGTTTTAATCAGTAGCCTTTTCCATAAGGTTGTCTCTATGTCATGTCCGAATGACTCATAACTTCCAGTATCTAACACAGAAAGTTTCTCCATTTACCTTACTTACTTGAGACTATGTAAAAAAATAAGATGTCATGTTCTTAATACGGCTAAAGCTGTTGTGTGATAAGGTAATAAAAGGACAAGGTAGAAAAGTGAATGACTTTTGATAATGAGTAGCAATAGCTGGAAGAAAAAGTGTTTATTTAATGCAAAGCTGCTGCTTGACTTACACAATAAAATAGCATCACAAGAAACTATGAAGAAACATACAAGACAGGTTTATCTTATCTGTCATGGATTTTAATGCTGCCATTTCGCTCTGGTTTCATTTTACACTCAATTTTCCTAAACAGAGATATGAATAATTTCCTTATGTAAAGCATTTAGCCTGGCACTTGCAACATTCTCCTTTATGATGGAATACAAGATTTTCTTAATTCTTTATGTTTTTGTGTATTTTGTTGAATTGTTCTCAAAATTTTCAGAGACTGTTTGCTAGGTCCTGAGCATTTTGTGTTTGCCTCTTACCTGATGTGGAAATCGATAGTGATTTTTCAATGCTGTGAATGCTCTTACCTCAACAGAATAACTATTTACTGATCAAATAAGACTTTCTTGTTAGTAACTGAGAAGTCATCCATGCCAGTTTTGTTTTATCACTAGAGCTTAACAGCAATGTCCATGTTTGCACTAACTTGTGCCTTTTTTTTCAGGCTGCCACTTTCACATCATTCTCCCATTGCAGAAATCACTATCTTGTTCTTGCCTGAATACTCCCATTGGCTTTTTTGAAATTAATATGCCCATTGTTAAATTTCTGAGTTTGAAAATGCTCCATTGTTTTCTACAGTTTGACTAGCTGGCCTTTTTTTCCTTCTTACCACATTATTTCTGCTGCCATCCAGTATGTTGAGTTATAGTTATTTTTTTTTTTCCCTTTCTTCTGAACAGTCCTACTAAAAATAAGAGAGAACTCAACTACTGGCTTTTCAGAAATGACTCAGTTTTCTCCTCTCCTAAATACATCTGGTTTACTGCTATGATTTTTTTCTGTTTCTTCAAGTTTCTCACCTGCTTTTGAAACTGAATCAGAGAGAAGTGACAAAAGTGGCTTTTTTATCACTTTTTCAGTGTCCTGGCCCATTCATTGGAAGCTGTTTTTGTAACTGCGGATACCACAGTAATGCTCCTTCATTTTTTATTTTTCCCATTCTGATTAAGTTTTAGGAAAAAAGGATAAAGACAGTATCCTGGCTCACAAGTATATAAGGAATCCCCTGATGGAGGAAAAATCTCCTGTTGGAATGGCTGAGCCAACTTCATGTCTCCCGAAACAGGTCTGAAGACGTGATCCCATGTTGGCAAAATGTCATTTTCAGAGTGTTATGTTGACAAAAAATGAAATTAGAGTGAAAGCACTGGTCTAAGACATTTGAGGTATAAAGTCTCTGGGGTAAAAATTGTATATATTATTTTTTGTGTGTGGGCACTTGAACATCATGTGAGTGAGAGTGACTCAGAGCTGTCTTGAATTTCCTCAATTGAATAAAATACCATTGCATTTACCAGTAATAGGTGCCAGTCCTTTTTGGTAAACTTAGCTAATTTAATATATGATGTGGCATGTGTTAATGTAAATTCTTGTTAGACAGCAAGCGTTGTTTATAGATTAATAACATTGTTTGGAGGTCTGCAGGCCCTGATAACTAGAATAGCTGAGATTGAAAGAAAATTGTCACTGTATTAAAACTATGATGTGGAGCTTCTAAAAACCACTTACCATTTGTAATAGTAAGACATATTTTTCTAATAAAATCAAATAGCCAGGAGAATTTTCATGTTATAAAGTTTAGAAACCTAACTATACCATTATATAATATATATAATATTCATGTGTATGCATGAACTTTAATATGTGATAGAAACGTGACATAAATATAAAAATAAAGTAAAAGTAAGTGATTTCTGATTTAGCAAATAGTAGTAAACAGGCAATAGTAAAAACTGAGCTTGTGCTAAGGCCTACACATGCTTCCACTGAGAAGTGTCTGGTTTTCTGTGAAGGAATTTCTACCACTGGAGCTTTTAAAAAAAATAATATTATACGAACATTAATCAGGAATTACATGGGTAGAGTTTATCACACAGTAGTTCTGGGGAATGGATGAGGTGATTTCCTGATGAACCTTCAAGTCATTATTTTCTGTGATTTTGTGCAGGAGGCTCTAATGATGTTTCTGATTTATGCTAAAGCATTAGGAAATGAATTAGTCTGAAGAGCTTGAGGAAAAAATAAAAAAAAAAAAGACTGTATATGCAAGACAAACAGAATAGATCAGATTAATGTGTAAAGGAAGTAAGATTTAAAGGCTGCTTACATGGGCTTTAATCAGATTTTTAAACTGTGAGCTTTTCATGTTTCTTCCTACTAATCTGCCATGCTGTTTAGGATCTGACAGCAGAAAATCTGGCAGCAATCTTGCACTTGTGCTCCTCAGTGCATGCTTGGAAAAAATTTGGCAGAGTAAAACCAGTTGCTAAAGGGATGCAGTGCCTGTGAACTCCCTTACTTCCTGCTGCTTGCTAGGAGGGCTATTCACTCCAATTCTCTGAGCATCCTACTGTACTCAGTTCTGCTGTTTTGCTATAAGCATCACTATTCCCATACATTAATAACTCATGGGCGAAGTTATAGATAATCACTAAATCGGCTTCACTAAATCGGCTTCAATATGTATGGATTCTAAGGATTCAAATCAGAAGGTGCTTTATTTTTTGTTTTAGTTTGTTTTCCTTTCTCCAGCTTTTTGTGGTTCAAGTGTCATGGCATTCCTCAAAACTGGTGGCACCCTGGCATTGAAGTGGTAATACCAGGGTATTACTTTAAGTGATGCTTTTTGAAGCCCCTCACTGTCTCAGATTTACTTAGGTGTCTATGCTTACTCCCAGCAGATTTCTCAAGTACAGTTTGTTATAGCAGAAATACTATCTTTCATTCGTAAGGACAAACAGGCCTATCTCTCTGCATCAATATTCACACTTTGCATAAGACCCTTAGAAGAAGATTTCAATTTTTAATGGTTTCAATTAGCATTTATGAAAAACTGTGGTTTCACATGATATAAAGTGACAGATTAAATTTGTTAAGTGGGTAATAATAAAATGTGAGTTGATTTGTTTCACTGGAGTTTAAAAGGCTTTTGCTCAACGGGGCCTCCATGTTAATTCATTAAGCACGCTTTAGACCTTATGGAGATTCTTTTTTTTTTTTTTATTTAATTAACACAAATCAAACTCCCAGGAGATTTCACATCCTCCACACAACTGTGTGTGACAGAGACAGTAATTTAAAATCTATTTATAGGTCTTTGTGTTCATTTACTTGAAAAAGGGATTAAAAAACTCTATGAAAATCATTCTAACACAGCAGAAGCTACTGAAGTTCTTTAGGGTAGGAGCCAGATACATTCATAAAGGATGGAAGGGCAGTGGCTAGGGCCAGGCTTCAGAGATCTGGTTTGTTTTCCTGTCTGCAACAGTGGCATCTGGTCCCTGCTGCCCAGTCAGTCGTGCATTTCTCCACTGATGTTTTAATCCATGATGCATAACCAGGCCCTTGAGTAGGGTCCCAAGACCCTGACCCCTCCCTCTCATGGTGTTCATCAGTGGGCTATGAGATCAAACTACCTATTAGTAGCTCTCTGTACCAGGAACTCCTGGCTGAGCTGTGGCCTAGTTTTAAGACACAGGATGAAAAACTGTGGTGTGGTTAGGGCAATCTCCTGGGAAGTTGTGCCTTGTAGGTTTCAGCCTCAGCAGACTGAGGAGGTTCCCAAAAGCTTGGTTTCACCATCCATGGAGCACTATAATAATTTCCTAATATAAGAAATCACTGCTGCAGTCTTCTTTGTACTTCTCTCAATGTGAATACTGTCATTTTTCATCAGAGATTTCTAAGCATGTTAGGTGTAGTCTGAGAATGCCTCATAGATTGGTTCCTTCCTATCTGTTTTTGATAATATTTTGGCTGGACTGAGGTATCCAGCTTCTACTTGTAAGGTGTTTCTTAGGATGATCAGAATTAGGATCAAAGAAGGGAAAAAAAAAAACCAACTCTTGCCTGCAAAACATAATGAGAAATGGAAAGAGAAATGCAGAGAGAGAAGGGGAGAGAGAGATGCAGAGAGAGAGAAGTAATCATCGAGGAACACAATGGTAAAGAACATGATAAATACTTGAGAACAAGAGTCATAAGAGAACTGTGCAAAGAGATCTCAAACAGGCATGCAGTGTCTGCTTGTTCTGTGTATGAAATTCTCCTTTTATCACATGTATCACCAGGCTTCTGCACTGAATAAAACAGGGTCTTGAGGGAAAAAATAACAGCATACCATCTCACAATTAAATATATATTCTGTCACATACACAAAGCATAGAAGAACAGCAGTTACATACCCTAATTGGCATAAAGCATTTAAGTTGTTCTTCCAAGCCTGGGACCAGGCTGAATCTTAGTGGAAACAGGTTAGAAGAGATGAAACTCTGCTGTACTTAGGAAGTGCCATAATGTCATGCTTTAAGGTCCTTTAAAGACATGGGATTTATTTTGGGATTCAGACACCTGTGTGTTTACCTGTGAGCCAGCTGTCTTAACTAACTTAAATGCAGTAGAGATCTGGTCAGTACAGCATGAGGTGCCTGGAGAGTGATTCACCTGAGCAGCTACTCCAAGGTGAAATGAATTGTTCTTTGACTGTTGCCTTGATATCCACTGACTGTAATGGCAGCATAGATACCTAACCCAGTGAGGATTTCTACATATGGGCACCCAAACTGGTGTCTCTTAACCTTGAGCTGAACCTCAGCTGGAGAATCCCCTTGATATAGATGGTTTTTGAACAGTTGCTACCTGAGGTGCTTCTATAGCAGTGCATTTTAATCTATATGGTCTGCTGTAAAAGTAGATGAATGATGTTTTTTTACATTTTATTTTATGATTGAAATGCTGGCTACTTTATACCCTTCAGAGTTCAGTAGAGATTTTCCAGTAGTGAGTAGAATTCCATGTGTGCTAAGAGGCTTAATGATGAGTATTTTACTATTCCATTCTCCCAGCAATTCTCTGAGAGGTGCTGGTGTTATGTGATAGTAATCAGGCAGATCTGTATTTCGGTGCTGAGACATGGGATTGCTGTTATTCTGTGTTGCTGTTCTTTGATAGTTAGGAAAATCTGGAGCTCTATCTCCTTTGTTAGTTTAGTCAACAACAAATACAAAATGTGTGGGCTAGTGTTGGAGGGCTGCTCCTCCCTCAGATAAATTGTCAGCACCATCCTTCTCAAGCCTGATTTTATACATCTCTCAAGTTAGATTTAAGATACTATTATTATTGCTATTATTATTATTGTAGTAGTAGTACTATTACTATTATTACTATTATTATATTGCACTTTGCAGATTTTAGCAGTATTCCTGTGGGATTTTTTTGTATTGCATTCCTTAAAATGTGCACTTATGATCCTAAAGGATCATAAGGATTTTCTCTGCCCAGTGCTCTGCCTTTCAAAAAAGCATTTATTTTGTCTTGAGTATTGCTTTTAGGGACTCCCAGAGGATTACTGGCAATTCCTCTTCACTGCTATTAATTCTTGGGAATATTTTAATCTCCATTAAAAAAAAAAAAAAGTGTAAAATGAGCATCTTTTAAAGTTGTGTTCCTAGTCTGTAATGAATTAATACAGGGTCTGAGGCCTGCCTGAGGTCTAGCAGAACAGGGCTGGGCAGCTTTTATGTTAAAAAAAAAAAAGAATTACATTCAGAAGGAACTCCTAGCAAGGTATCTAACAGAGCTACTAAAACTGAACTTGTAAGGGAAATTTTAGTGTAAAATGAGCATCTTTTAAAGTTGTGTTCCTAGTCTGTAATGAATTAATACAGGGTCTGAGGCCTGCCTGAGGTCTAGCAGAACAGGGCTGGGCAGCTTTTATGTTAAAAAAAAAAAGAAGAATTACATTCAGAAGGAACTCCTAGCAAGGTATCTAACAGAGCTACTAAAACTGAACTTGTAAGGGAAATTTTAAGGGAAATTTAATTTTTCAAAGCTAAACCAATTAATTAATTGATTTAGATTACCCAGAAATTAAAATTCAGAATGCTTCAGTTTCCCCAACATGTGAGCACACACTTAAGAATGAGAGTGCAAGTAACACAATTACTTTACCAACTTTATTCTGGACAACTGATGAAGAATATTCCTCAATCTGGGCTTATTATTTCTATGACAGGAGCATGATCTGTTCTGGAAGAAGTATAAAAAGAGTGTTGATTCACACCATCTATCAGGTTGTGTTAATAATAGTTTTTCTGAACACTTTATCAAAACCCTAGGTACAGCAAGTTTTTTTGAGTTTTATCTTTCAAGAACATAAGAGTTATAGAAAATAAAAAGATATGATATGATAAAACTGTGGCATTCAGAGGGAAAATTACCCAATCCCATCTGAACTCTGTGTCATAATACACTCTAATGCCTCATAGTGTTATTAAATCATACTGTTTTTGACCACAAGAGCAGTAAAGATTCTACAAACTAGTCTTCTAGTTAGAAGGCTTTATTATAATATACAATGTATGAGTATAGTTGGGAATTTTCAAAACACTGTTTATATGAGTGTTTACACAGAACAAAACATGACTTTTTATTAAAAAAACAACATATAATGAAGTATTTACCATTGTCCTTGCATTTTCATATTCATATTATTATCTCAATTGTTTATGCTGTTTAAAAATGAGAAATTAAAAATCACCAAGGGTGAATGATATTTCCGACTGCCTCTATAGAAGAAAAGAATTCTTTTGCTTCATCAAATTGCAAGGCAAGACCACCTACTCCTATTTCCTGAGGTCTGGATCCAGTAAAACATTCTATGAGTCTCCTACAGGGTTAGTGCATCTAAGTAAGGCCTGTATGCAACTAGGTATCACATAGGCATACCAAATAGTATTCATGTTGTACAGGATCCTGGAGCTTTATACATAGGTCAATCTGTGTATAACTTTAAACTCATTACAATGTTAGATATTTGGCCTGTGCATGGAGTCTTGATTTATGGCAATTCGGATGTTCTTTTTGAGAGTTCAACTTAACTTAGTGTTTTTTTGATTTCTAATATGTAATTTTGAGCAGTGAAGTGGTGAGATGGCAGAGGTTCTTGGAAGTAATGTAACCCCTTTTTCTAAACATCCCATATGTTGCAGAGGCGCAAATGTGGCAGGCTACACTAACCTTTTCCAGGAGAGAAGACTGCATAGTGTTTCCAGTCCTTTTTTGGCTCAGTGGATCAACTGCTTAGCAAGCCTTATAAATCATGGCATGACTCCTTCCTTTTGATGCTTCTTGGGAAGCCTCTGCAATTTCCAAAAGTACTAGACAGTGAAGGGGCAGAGCAGTTACTTAGGGGGATGCTTTTGGTAAGCAGGACTGAAAGTCATCCCATCTAATTTTCATCAAAGAAAGGTTAAGTGTTCAGTCTAAACTTGGCATCTAGGCTTATTCTAGAGAGAGAGAGAAAAAAAAGGGAAGAGGTAGAAAAACTCCGCACTCACAAGGTAATTTTATCCTCTGAAGTTTTTAAACAGAGATGAAATTAATCATTTCCTGTGTCTCCATTAAGGAGCCTAGATGGCGAGCTTAGACCACACATGAACTTTCAGCAAGATGAATGTAGTCTGGAAAAAGATGAGAAGCATAAATAAAGCAGAGCTCAACTCTATAGAAAAGGATAATGGATGGGCTTATGTAGTCAATGAACTTTCTCTGCTTTATGGCATCAGGACACTTGGGCCATGGAGGAAGCATATGGTTTTCTAATAGGGACAGGACAAAACAAAGAAGTCAGGAATGTGGAAGGAAAAATTTATGAGTGCAGCATATGACAAAAAGAAAAGCTGAGGTTTTTACCTTGTTCACCAGACAAACTCTATGGGGTATCAAAGGGGAGTTCCAGTCCAGAAGAACCTCACAGGACCTTAGGCAGTCTACAGACAGGAAAGAGTAGAAGAAAACAGATGATCTGATATATTTGGTGGTATTTTCCTTGCTTGTAGTCTGCAAAAGGGGAACCCCCAGAGAGCTTTAGTCAGCCCACCACGTGAACTTCAGGGAGGAAATGTTCTCCTTTTACATTGTCAAACATTCCTTGTGAGCAAGTTACATTTTGCACTCGGAACACTATTTCTGATACAAAAAAATCAGAGAAATTTTGCACTGCATCAATTCAGATCCTGGTTTTGGAGAAAATCCAGCCAATCACACATCTCCTCAGCTCTCAGTTTTGGAGGTGTTGGGATGCTTTTCCTAACTTCAGGATACAGAGGAGGTAAAAGTAAACCCCTGCACATTATTCAGGGAAACTTTAACTCTGTGGTAACTTACCTCACTCTGTGAGTGTTTTTTAGTCATTACGAGACGCAATGAGCATGCAGAACATATAAAAAAGATTCGTTCCTAGAAGCTGATAAGGTCTCACAGACTCCCACAGAGCTAGGATGGTTGTGTATTATCTCTGCTTTGCAGATAGGGATGCTCAGACAGGCAGCTCTTCAGGGACTTGAAAGTGACATAAGAAGCCAGCAGTAAAACTGTGCTGTAAGCCCTTGTGACTTTTGGCCTAATGCCCTACCCACTTATTGCAATTTGTTTGGCTTAATTTGCTTGAGGCCGAAGTGAAGAAGTACCAAAGCAGTTCTGCTTCACATAGACCATTCACAAGGTGCTGCCTCCAGCTTGTTGTACGTAGAAGAGGATACACGCTGCTGCAGCTGGCTGAGTTAAAAAGGGATGAAACAACAAGAGCCAGGCATCTCCTCTGGCCTGGATGGCCACTTATTTTTAATATGTTTGTGATACTGATGTTCTATTTGATTCCTGTGCATAAGCAAGCGGCTACAGGGGCTGCATGGTGCTGTGAGTGGGAGACACCGCCCTACCTGGCGAGACAGGGCGAGCAGAGCAGAAACGACTCTGCTCTCGCTGTCCTTGTGTCACCTTGCCACTCTTGTCTCCCCCATGCCAGCACAGCTTCCCCTGGCTGCCGTCCCTTGGCCAGCAAAGGGACCAGAGCCTGTCCTGCCCCAAGGCAGGGGCATAGAGGATGTCACAGCCCCCAGATGCCCAGTGCAGCCCCCAGCATGTGGTAGGGCCCAGCAGCATGGCTGTTCATCTCCAGGGCCACCTGCTGCTCCCCAGGCTGCTCACCCCATAGCTGGAGGCAGCAGGCAGAGATTGCCCTGGGTGCCCAGTTGTCCCCTGGGGAAAAGGCTTGTGATGAAGTGGGAGCTCGTTCCCCACCCCACTGTCACGGTGAGGGTAAGGGAAGGCGGTGGGGCCGGAGCCTCCCCAGGCCCGGCCCAGCCCTGCCGCAGAGTAGCGGCCCTACCTCAGCGCCAGGGCGGCTCTGAGCCGGCCCCGGGACACCGAAAACCTCCCAGCCCCCGGGCCTCGGCGCTGCTGGCTCACTGGCAAACTAGCGGCCAAGCGACAGGGCTGTATAAGTGGGAAGGTGTGGAAAAGTTTTAAACCTGTGAAAATTCAGGCTGATCCGTGAATCGATCCCCTGGCACAAGCTGCTGCAAATGACAGCAGTCAAGAACTTCTTGTAGGGGCAGATGCTCGGCTCCCGCTGATGCATATGGGGACTGGAAAGCTGCTGTAATGGGGTCAGTGAAGATTTTCCCTGACATGGGGGAATCCCTTCGTTGCTTACATGTTAATGAAGAGAAAGCAAATGACAGAAAGTTTTGAAAATATTTTGCCCTATCCTTTTTACTCCAATTTTGACTGCTCAGTTTTTGCTTCCCTTAATCCTGTAATGTTATTTCAGCAGTGTTGTGGACAACACTGATCATCTGTGCTGCAGAGAAAATTGTTCTGAGAGGAACAAGCATAAAATTAGACACTTCATTTTCTCCCCAAAAACAAACCCTGCACAATCCCTCCAAGATTCCTTTCATAAAACAGCAGAAAAAGCCTCTCAGCGGCCTTCTCAGCCAGCTCACTTTTAAAATTGCTGGTTTTCCACGGTAAAATTCTTTAGAGCCTTTTGCACAAAAGGAAAAAGAAAAAAAAAAGAAAAAAAGACAAAAAACCTGTTCCTGGTAGCAAATATCCTCTCACTTGAGTTCTGAAAACTGAAATACCTGAGTATCTGTAGCAAATACATGGTAACAAGAGCACCTGGCTTTGTTTCACCATTTCATACATCTGTTCTCTGTCAGTGTTGGCAGAAGTATGCCTTTTATTGTCACAGGAAGTCCTGGTGGCTCTGCTGATGTGCCGTGAAACCACTGGAGATTGTGGACCCCCAGTCAGTGTTTACCATTGTTCCAGGGATGTGTGTGAGCTGCAGATTAAAAGGTCATTGAGAGTTTGGTGTGATTTTTTTTTTTTTTTTAAATCTCTAGGACAGTCACTGCTCATCTACACAGCACCAACATTTTACCTGGCACCCTGAGAGTCAGAAACATGCTGCTAGAGCGCTGCCAGTTGGAGACCCACTGGCAGGTTTTAGGAATCCTTATTGCACCCCTGAAAGCAAGAGACACGCAGCCCTCCGCTGCACTGCTCCACTGTGGCAGCACTTACAGCTGGGGGAGTGTGAAATCTGAAAGCTTCACAGAGCTTACTGCATCTTCAGAATAAACAAAGTATTGCAAGATTAGTTCTAGCTCAGCTTACCTGCTTTAAGAGGCTTTAAGAGATATGACAGCTTTGTTTCCAGCCTCCTATGTTTTGTTGCAGGGGCCATATTGGGGAGATGGGAAAGGCTTAAAATGGTATTTGTGATCATTCCAGATTTTGCTCTCATCTTACTTTAAAGAGCCATTAAAGCTCAAATTAAGCAAGACTCCTGCTGTTAGCTCAGTCAACTGTCAATGGGTCTGTGCAACTGTTACACATCCTTTGAGAGTAGTGGACTAACAGGAAAAACCTGCTAAGGCTTCCCTTTTGATACCAAAGGATTTTTACTGTAAGGATTTTCTTTTGTTTTAAGGTTTTGATTGCTTAAATATTTTCAGAGAAGAAAGCATACATGATTCTTAATTTTTTCCTAAATTGGGAAGCTGCTATATCTTAAGCAGAGAATTAAATTATTGTGTTCTTCTTGAGGATCTGTGTCTTGCTAATCTTCCAGATAAAATCAACTCTGGAAAGTGTTTAATCATGATATCTTAATAACACACACTTCAAAAGAAGTATGTACCCTTTCAGATTGCTAAAATACCATCAGTGAAAGCAGAACGTAATGTGACCTGCTGGGGACATCTAGTGGAGAAAAAGTAATATGGTAAAAATACCCAACAGGAACGCTGCCTGCTGCTACCGGAAAGTTAAAATCAGGACTCGCACGACTGAACAAAAGTTCACTCTATTTAAACTCTAATTAAATGTTTCTGGAGAAAAGAAAACCGTGTCCTAGTTCTAGAAGAACCAACTATGCCTTTGTACTTGCCTTTAAATAATACATTATAAATTTAATTTTGTTTTGCATGCGGGAGTCTATTTCATGTTTTTTCTATAATGTATTTATTTGGCAAGTATATAGTTTACATTTATTTCATATTCCTTGCCTGCAATGAAACAAAGATAATACTTACTAAACAATAGTTGCCAACTATTTTATTATTTTTGAGGTGTTTAGGTGGAAGGTGCTAGAAGTGATATGTACAAGTAGCTCAAATATTCCTTTCCTGTCAGAATTAAAACTGTCAATGAAGATGATTTGTAACACTAATATTACCAGTGTTATTACATTTAATCTTTGACTTTTTATATATGACCTTACAACTCAACTGGGTTTTGGAGCTGTACTGTCATATTAGGGAGAAAAATTCTTACTTTGACTATTCTCAGCACAGATTCAGAATCCTGAGTCCTTGTCAGAAATAATTTCAAATCTCCAGGAAGTGTTGTATTGACTTGCATGGGCTCCTGTGGGACCACTATACCTTGAAATTGGTCAATTGAAGGAGCCCGCAGGTTTTAGAAACTACTTGGAAGTATTACCATAAAAATTACCTGCCATTATGACTACAGACAGCACAAATAATATTTAATGCACACAGCAACCATCTTCCCATCTATCTTCACTTACATACCCACAGTTTACTTACAAAACCACACAGGTGTGTATGTGCAGGTTTGTAATATGCCAATTCAATGCTTACGGGACCAGCCTGAGACTGATTTCAGGAGCCAAAGACAAAGAGAACCACCTAGTCCCAAGAAAATCTTAAGACTAGAAAGCATGTGAGGGCAGGTGTTATGGTATAATCATAGAATCACAGAATGGTTTGTTTTGGAAGGGACCTTTAAATATAATTTAGTCCCAACTCCCCTGCTGTGGGCAGGGACGCAATGCTCAAGTGTAGCTAAGTGGAGCTATGTCAAGGCCCCTGTGCATAGGGAAGTAAGACACCACCGATACTCTCTGATTTATGTTTTTGTTGGTGAAAGGCAGTTACATTTTTGGGCCAACAGCAGCAGCAGCAGTTTCAGACAGAGACATCGAGTAGTGCCTCTGTAAAGAAGCAGAGAAGCGGAGCTTATGTAACAACCACCTTAAGGAAGAGGTGGGTTACTTTGGATCTGAAACTTGAGAGAACCAGGATACAGCAGTTCCTCAGAGGTACTGTTCAAGCTATTCTACTCAGTCTATACTGTATTATTCTCAGTGCATCAAGAGGTCTTTGGGTAATGGAAATGGTGCCACTGCTTTTTATTTTAGGGTAGAGGTTTTGAGGTAGTTCTTCAGAACGACAAAATCTACAATTACCGTTAAAGGAGAAAAGTCAAATAAGTGTACATGAGCCCCAAGCCTTCCCCATTGAGAGTTATTATAAAAAACAGTAATCAGGAAGGCAGGTAGGTTGAGGAAGAGTTCTCCATAAGCAGGGGTAAAATTTGCTGCCTTAATTCCTTAAAACAGTGGCCTTCCTCTCTCCGGATAAACGCCACGATAATTCTGTCTCTCACAAAATCGGTTACACTAGCCAGGTTCTCATTAGTCCTGACTACAGTTTTCCAGACACTTGTGAGAAAAATGTGTGATCAGTCACTATGGCTACAGAGTTCTACTGTAAGAACAGCAAATAAAGAGACTCAATATATGATTAAAATTATCAGATATTGGAATCGATGGGACTGTGATAAACTTTTACTTTATCTGCTGTTTTTTTTATAGTAATTGCCCTCAGAAATCTTCCCTTCTGCATTCTGCATTTTATAAAGGCTGAGGGGATAGTAAAAGCCTCTTCAGAGGAAGAATGAGTAATGAAAGTCTGACAGTTATTTAAGCAAAATTTTAAGCTTAAGAGAAAGGTAAGATTTGCCAAGATTATGCAGCATATACCTAAGTCACACAGTATTGAAGTCCAACTCTTACTCTAGAGAGAACCAGTTTCTAAGTAGCTAAATGAGGCAAGCCAAATTTTTTGGGGTGTTTTTCAGATATTTCATGCTGAGACAGTTCACATTATAGTTCTGATGAAACTACATTTGAACAGGAAATAATTTGGACCTAGTGGTGTCTGCACAGTGCATTAGGAAAAAAAGAATCAACCTCTGTTAGACCAAATGACACCAGAGGTTGTTTCCCTGCTGTAAGCAGAGTCCCACTTGGATCAGTTGACCTCTTTAATAGAAGGAGAGTCTGTCCTTCCATTAAATCAAAGGGAACAGAAGTCAGTCCTGTAAGCAGGTGGTTGTCTCTGGGTGATGATCAAGGTCAGACTTTCTGACTCTTATATGAGTTACTGGGGAAACTGCCCATGAACTTTGAGACATTGTGAAGGTAGAGGCTGAACAAGCTGTTCAGTCTATAGCACTCTGCTAGTGTTACTGGGACTCAACACTAACACATCTCTGTGAAAGCAGAAAGACCTAAATTCTCACTCTAGGACTGACAAGATTTTAGACAAACTGCATGGTGCATTTTTCCTGATGGAAGAATGTTATTTAAGTGTTATTGCCCTCAGTAGAGGGCAATAGACTCAGTTTCAGCATCTGGTGAACCAGCTCCTTGAGGAGAATGAAGGGATGTGCCCAGTGATATATTAATAGCATAGTATTTCTATCTGAGCAAAATAAAAGTATAATCTGTGGGAGTAAGGGTGGGTTGTATCACCTTCAAAATAAGGTACTGACTGCAAAAACTGAAAAATATGAAGTGGGATTACTGGGACTGGTTTATTAGTGTGACACCCAATCAGTCACATAAAGCCACATGTAACATAGGCAGGACCTACTGAGAGTTGGTGCAGACTCCAAAAGCATGCTTGGTCCTCTTTAAAACATTGGACTTGTATGGGAGATCTATGCCCTGTTCAAATTTGGTTGGCTTAGGTAACAAAAAAGTCAACATTTTCTTAACTCATTGATGTGAAAAGTCCTTGCATGGCACTTAGAATAGTACAACATAAAAATCCAGGACTAGTAAGTACAAATTTTGACTAAACTTCTGGAAACTTCTCAGTCACACATTTGTCAAAGTACTGTGCTGATGTAGAGTACTGTTAGCCAGGAGGATAACCAGTTCTGTACGTGGGATAATAAAAAAATCTTGCTTGCCAAGAAAGTTACTTGTAACTGTTGAAAAAGAGGGCCCAGAAATTTTTGATTCTTTCAAAGATGAGAAGACAATATTTTTGTCTAGGCACTAATGTTTTTTCTTCTGTTCTGTTTAAAACACTCACTTGAAGTATTTTAGCTGCTTGATTTGAAAAAGCTGGCTATTGCTACTGCAAATTTCTTGTTTCTCATGTCATAAAGTAGTTTTGAGGATGCTGAAAAGATTTTGGAAGAATAAATGAAACAGCAGCCTAATGAAATCTTGATATAATAGAGTCAAGGTAAGGTAATAAGTACAGGACAATACTGGGAAGATTGACCAGGTAGTGTGTTGGGGTTTTTTCAGCCCTACCATTCTCTTTATCAAACCTGCTCCTAAAAACCTCCAATGACACTTTCCAAGTAGCCTATCCAAATACTGAAATATTTTTCAAATACTGAAAAATTCATTCTTATAAGGTTCTTATTGGTAGCAAACTTTTATCCTTTTAGTTTTCATCAAATCTACAGAGAGCATAAAGAACAGTGGATGTTGTACTAGGTATAAAACCCTTTCCTGTATTGAAAAAAATATTCCAAATTTTCCTCCTTTTTTTTTTTTTTTTTTTTTTTTTAATTAAACTAGGACATTTCTTTTAACATACCTTGCAGGTAATACTTTCTAATCTTTTACATTCTTATTAAGTGTGTCCAGCAGGTCGAGGGAGGTGATTCTACCCCTCTACTCCGCTCTTGTAAGGCCCCACTTGGAGTACTGCGTCCAGTTCTGGAGCCCCCAACATAAGAAAGACATGGACCAGTTAGAACAAGTCCAGAGAAGGGCCACCAGGATGATCCGAGGGCTGGAGCACCTCTCCTATCAGGACAGGCTGAGAGAGTTGGGGCTGTTCAACCTGGAAAAGAGAAGGCTCCAGGGAGATCTTATAGCGGCCTTCCAATACCTGAAGGGGGCCTACAAGAAACCTGGGGAGGGACTTTTCATAAGGGCAGTTAGTGACAGAACAAGGGGAAATGGGTTTAAGCTGAAAGAGGGGAGGTTTAGATTAGATATTAGGAAGAAGTTTTTCACTGTGAGGGTGGTCAGACACTGGAACAGGTTGCCCAAGGAAGTTGTGGATGCCCCCTCCCTGGAAGTGTTCAAGGCCAGGCTGGATGAGGCTTTGAGCAACCTGGTCTAGTGGAAGGTGTCCCTTCTGATGGCAGGGGGGTTGGAACTAGATGATCTTTAAGGTCCCTTCCAATCCAAACCATTCTATGATTCTATGATTACTGACTGGGCTGTCTCCAGAAGGAGAGGTAACCTCTGTATTATATTGCAGCGCCTGAAAGTGGACACTGCACTCTAGGTGACAAGGATGATTATGAAGATGATATGAATATGATTAGGGGACAGGAGCAACTCTCTTATGAGGAAAGGCTGAGAGACCTGGGTCTGTTTAGCCTGGAGAAGAGAAGGCTGAGAGGGGATCTTATCAATACTTATAAATAACTAAAGGACAGTTGCCAAAAGGATGGGGCCACACTCTTTTCAGTGGTGGCCAGCAACAGGACAAGGGGCAATGGGTACAAACTGGAACACAGGAAGTTCCATCTGAAGATGAGGAAAAATTTATTTACATTGAGGGTGACAGAGCATTGCAACAGGCTGCCCAGAGAGGTTGTGGAGTCTCCTTCTCTGAAGATGTTAAAAACCATCCTGGATGCTTTCCTGTGTAACTTGCTCTAAGTGAACCTGCTTTGGCAGGGGGGTTGGACTAGATGGTCTCCAGAGGTGCCTTCCAACCCCTACCATTCTGTGATTTTGTGATTCTGTGACATCTCTTCTATGCTGAACAGCTCTCAAGTCTTGCAGATGAAGCTCCTCAAAATGTATCCTGGAATGTCCTTTTGCAGGAGTATTACATTCTTTACTTAAATTGAATGTCTGATTCACTGAAAGCCCAAAGCCTGTTTTTCAGTATTCATAGAATCATAGAATGGTTTGGATTGGAAGGGACCTTAAAGATCACCTAGTTCCAACCCCCCCTGCCATGAGCAGGGACACCTTCCACTAGACCAGGTTGCTCAAAGCCTCATCCAGCCTGGCCTTAGATTAGTATTTAAAGCCTCATTAGTATTTAAAATACTGAAATTAGTATTTAAATACTCAAATTAGTATTTAAAGCCTCATCCAACCTGGCCTTAAACTAGTATTGCTGACTAGTTAGCTATTCCCCTGTTGTACTTAAGCATTTGAATGGTCCTTTCTAAGCACTTTACTTAGAATTTAATGAATTTCATCATGTTGATTTCAGCCATGTCTTTCGTTTATTAACATTACTTATAATTTAAATCCTGTTCCGATGAGTATTTGCAACCTGTTCCAGTTTGAACTTCTCTGGAAATGTTACAAATATGCTCTAGTCAGTCATCCAAAGTCTTGAGAAACATACTGAATGCAGCCTGTGCAGACAATGGATGTCTGCAGCCCGTCACTTGGTATCCTCTGATAGTCAGACAGATAATTTTTGATAACTACCTTGTGAATGCTTTCTTTTTCCTGGGTAGTTACACACTCATTTCATGATGTTTGTCTATTTGTACTCTGTATTTGTATCTCTTGCTAGCAAGAATGATATTTAAAACAGTGTCAGTAGTCTTTCTAAGTGCAGTGTGTATCAATTCTCTGATCAAATCTCACCCTTTGTGAGCACTGAAGCAAAGATGATACTAACTCTTCAGCCTTTACTATCTGCTGCTCTCTTTCTTTCCTTGTTAAGCCATAGACATCCTTTTCATTGCTGTCTTCCCATTTCTAAAATATTTTTCTTGTTGCACTTTATGTTTCTTGTTACATGAAACTCATATTCACTTTGATCTATGCTGCATCTTATTCCTTTATAGTCTCTTTTACATCTATACCTGTAGGTACCTGTAGGTTCCTTGTTCCTGCTTTTGTATTTATATTTATATTTTTCTGCTTTCCTTTTTCTTTTCCTGGCTCTTAAAGAGCTTTTGATGAAGCCATGTTGGTCTCTTACTATGCTCCATATGTTTCCTTTGCATCACGACAGTCTGCCATTGTATCTTTAATATACTCCCTTTCAGTAACTGTGAACTCTCTTGCAGTCCTTTTTTCCTTAGAATATCTTCCCAAGAGACCCTACCTTCCAGTTCCCTCAGTTTGATGAAGTCTGCTTTTTTGAACTCCGTTGTCCTTATTCTGCTGCTCTCATTCCTCCCTTTCTTTAGATTTGTGAACTCTATAGTTTTGTAATCACTTTCACCAAAATTACCTTCTACCTCCAGCTTCTCAACCAGATCCTCCCTATTAGTCAGAATCAATTCTAAAACAGCTGCAAGCTTCTCAGTACCTTCTTCCATTTTCCTAAAAGAAAGTTGTCCTCAGCATGTCCTGAAAGCCTACTGGACTTTCTTAATCCTGACATTATTTTCCCGCACATATCTGTGTATGATTTAAGTCTCCTGTTAATAAAAGTAAGGGGGCACCTTTTGAATGTTTCTACTAGTTGCAAAGACATCCCCAAAACAAAAATAAAAAACCCCAACAAACCAAACAAACCAAAAAAAACCCCAAAACACCCAAAAAACCGCCAAACTCCACTCTTCTGCATCCTTCTGATGAGGTTATTTCTAGCAGGTCCCTATCATGACATTGCCTTCATTTCTTTCCTTTTTACCTTTTCCTTGAGATGCTCAATGCACCTCTTACCTCTTCTGGCAGTTGAGCAAGGATCTACATTTTTGATGTACAGTGAGGGATCTTCTTTTTCTGCAAAGCCTGTTTTTCATAAACAAAGTGTATTCCTTTATCCCAGAGGCTAGAGAAAATAACATGGAAATACGACAATTACACAGCAGTCATAGACAGCTGCTTAGTCCAACTGGGAGTATTTCTGTCTCACATTCAAAAGCCACCTTAGTTCTAGGGAACTAGAAGACTTCAGAAACACCCTTAGTTTTTTCATAACCTTGTCTGTGACTTTTCATCTGAATAAAAGGTTTTTACAAGTTTGAGGCTTAATAAAGTTGGAAAAGTTTATTGAGCAAAATACCTTTAACGATTTACACCATACACAATCACTATGAGAAATCCTACCTTAAACCCAGAGCTAACTCGTATTAACTGGCCAGAAGACCGTATAATAAACAGAGATTCTAATATAAACAACAGATTTCAGGGGAGGGAGACGGTAGTTTTCCAGCAGAGCAGGTTTGAATTTTTTTTCCCTTTCAAAGTTCCAGCCTATTCCAGTAGACCCTCTTTACCAGTGAGTGTATTTATTTGCAAAGCTACAGAAATCTTCATAAAATTGATGTACCTCTCTAACCTGTCTAGTGGTCATTTGGATTATGAACAAGCCAGACCAGTCCACTGACATCACCCTTCCCAACACTGAAAGACTTTTTTATGTTTTCATGATGGAAAATACAGCCTCGCCCTGTCTGGTAAATAGTTTGAATCCAAACAACAACTGATGCCAACTACAAAGCTTCCCTGGGATTTTTCCATGATTGTGGAAACTAATTCAGAATATTTATCTTTTTCCCAGAAGTTGTTCCTAGTGTCTTTGATTCGCCTGCACTGAAAAAAGCACAGAATCACTGAATGGTTGAAGGACCTCTGGGGATCACCTAGTCCACCTTCCTGACAGGGTCAGCTACAGCACATTGCCCATGGCCACATCCAATTGGCTTTTGAATATCTCCAAGGATGGTGATTCCACAACCTCCCCAGGCAACTCACTTCAGTGTCTGAACAGTGAAGAAGTTTTTTCTTATGTTCAATTGGAATTTCCTGTATTTCAGTTTGTTCCCACTATCTCTTGGGCCTGTCCCTGGGCACCACAAAGAGTCTGGCTTTGTCTTCTTTAGTCCCTGCACTTAGTCATTTACAGACTGATGAGTCCTGGCCCTCTCAGTCTCTTCACATAGCTCAGATGCTCCACCCATTCAACATCTTCATGGTCTTCTGCTGTACTGCATTGGGTCTGTCTGAGATGGAGTTAATTTTCCCCATAGCAGCCCTCACAGTGCTGTGTTTTGTAAAGGTGTTGTTAACACATCAGTGTTTTGGTTACCGCTGAGGAGTGCTAGCACAGCATCAAAGCTGGCTCTCCAACATTTCCCCTTTCCCTGTCCCCTCACCCCCCCAGTAAGCTGGAGATGGGGATGGTCTTGGGAGGGGACACAGCCAAGACAGCTGACCTAAAATGAACAAAGAGATATTCCATACCATATGACATCTGCTCAGAAATAAAAGCTAGGGGAACGGAGGGAGAAGGGGGGGGCATTTGCTATTTACAAAGCTTGTCCTCTGGGGTAACTGCTATGTGTCCTGGGTTTGGTTAGGATAGAGTTAATTGTTCTCAGGGAGGGGGACAGCCAGGGCACCTGGTCTAGGGGCCAGGGCTGGTGTTTCATACCACCTGATGGTGTTCCATACCACATGAGGGTATTCCATACCATGTGAACTCATGCTCAGTATTTAAACAGGGAAGTTCCAGGAGGGGTGGGCTGCTGGGTTTGTTTTCATTTCATTTCATTTCATTTCATTTCATTTCATTTCATTTCATTTCATTTCATTTCATTTCATTTCATTTCATTTCATTTCATTTCATTTCATTTCATTTCATTTCATTTCATTTCATTTCATTTCATTTCATTCTATTTTCTCCTCCCCATAACACCGGAGGGTGGGGGGTGGGGTGGGCAGCG
>NW_010293493.1:0-11720 GCF_000700745.2 Antrostomus carolinensis
TGTGAGTCCCTTCTATCTCACAACATTCTATTATTCTATAGTTCTATGATTCCATTTTGCTGGAGGTTTTATGTCCTGCTAGTAGACTCAGTACTGAAATGCATAACAATTATTATGCTAAGGACACTATTGTTAATGAATAATCAGATTATTATTGCATCATTATTAAATATGATTTACAATAACAATTATGTAGCAAGATGAGAAAACACATCTGTTATGTCATAAGAGTGTATTCATTTACAGAGTGTACCTAAACATTAAGCCAGAGAATGGCTGATTATTATCCTTAAATATTAAGTATGCTTATATCACACATCATGGAACAAAGATAGCATTTGTGGTGTGGTCATGACACCTGAATAGTTAGTGCAATGATGAGATTAGAGCTGCAATTCATTTTGTATGATGTGGGTCTGGACGGAATCCTCCCAAGGGTACTGAGGGAGCTGGTGGAAGTGCTCATCAAGGCACTTTCCATCATTTATCTGCAGTCCTGGCTAACCAGGGAGATCCCAGCATACTGGAGTTTAGCAAATGTTACACGAATCTAGAAGCAGGGCCAGAAGGAGGAGCTAGGGAATTACAGGCCTGGCAGTCTGACTTCAGGTCCAGGGAAAGTTATGGAGCAGATCATCTTGAATGCCATTACATGACACATTCAGGACAACCAGGTGATCAGGCCCAGTCAGCATGGGTTTATGAAAGAGAGGTCCTGCTTGACTAACCTGATCTACGACAAGGTGACCCACTTAGTGGATGAGGGAAAGGCTGTGGATATTGTCAATCTAGACTTTATTAAAGCCTTTGACATCATTTCCTACAGCACTCTCCTGGAGAAACTGGCTGCTCACGACTTGGATGAGTGTACCCTTCACTGGGCAAAAAACTGGCTGGTTGGCTGTGCCCAAATAGTTGTGGTGAATGGAGTTAAATCCAGTTGGCACTTAATCACAAGTGCTGTTCCCCAGGGCTCATCATTAAGGCCAGCTCCTTTATCAATGATCTAGATGAGAGGTGTGGTGGTTTGACACAGAGTGGGACCATGCGGTCCTGCATTCACTCCCCCAACCCAATGAGATGGGTTAGGAGACACAACAAATGGGCACAGGATTAGGAATGAAGGACAGTGATGGCTCATTCACCAGTTATGGTCATGGGCAAAACAGACTCAACTTGGGGAAGAAAAATCAATGTAAGTAGTTGCAAACCATCTGAGCAGAAAAAACAACCACATCTTACAACACCTTCCCCCACCCCTCTCTTCTTCCTGGGCTCAAATCACTTTGCTCCTGATTTCTCTACCTTCCCCCCAGTGGCACAGGGGACAGGGAATGGAGGTCCGGTCAGTTCACTGCTGCTGCTCTTCCCAGCATGGAAGTCTCGGAACAAGATGTTCCAACATGAGCTTCCCATGGAATCACGGACCTCTTTGGGCTCAGCTCCTGGCTCCGGCATGGGGCATCCATGGGCTGCATGAGACTTTCCCCCCACTCTGGGGGTCCACTCCCTGCTCTGGTTCGGGGTCACAATTTCAGTCACACTTGCCCTCAGGCTCAACTTCTCTACTCCAGCATGGAGTCCTCCAGGGCTGACACGTGGGTCTCTGCTCTGCCACTGATCTCCATGGGCTGCAAGGCTCTTACTTTTCCTCTGCTACTCCATCAGCTGAACTGGGTGTGTGTATCTGTCTCTTCTCCTCTTTCCTCTGGCAACGAAGCTCTCCTTTGTCTGTGCGTCTATTGTTTAGGCTGATGGTCTTCTTTTATTTTGTCAATTGCCTCTTCTCTAGGTACCCCACCTTCTTCCTTTCAGGACAATACTTCCCCTCATAAATACGGACGTGCAGAGGCGTTTCTCTAGTGCTCATTGGCCCAGTCTGGGCTTAGGGGTGGGGCGGGGGTGGTCTGCTTTTGCAGCCAGGGGAGCTTTTTGCTCTCATAAGGTCACCCTTCCTCTCACTACCAAAAAAACCAGTTTTTCACACACACACACACACAAACAAACCCAACACAAAGGATTGAGTGCACCCTCAGTAAATTTGCAGATGACACCAACCTGAGTGGGAGTGTTGATCTGCTTGAGGATAGGAAAGCTCTACAGCAGGATCAGGATAGGCTCAATTGATTGGCTGAGGCCAACTCTATAAGGTTCAGCAAGGCCAAGTACCAGGTCCTTCACTTGGGTCACAACAACCCCATGAAATGCTACAGGCTTGGGGAAGAGTGGCTGGAAAGATTCCTGGAAGAAAAGGAACCAGGGTATTGATTGATAGCCAGCTGAATATGAACTGGCAGTGTGCTTAGGTGGCCAAGAAGGCAAATAACATCCCAGATTGTATCAGAAACAATGTGGTCAGCAGGACTAAGGAAGTGATTTTCCTCTGTACTCAGCAGTGGTGAGACCATACCTCGAGTCCTGTGTTCAGTTTTGGGCCCCTCATTACAAGACAGATACGAAGGTGCTGAGTGTATCCAAAGAAGAGCCACAAAGCTGGTAAAGGGTCTAGAACACAAGTGGATGAGAAAATTGGAGTTGTTTAGCCTGGAGAAAAGGAGGCTGAGGGGAGACCTTATCACTCTCTACAACTACCTGTAAGGAGGTTGTAGTGAGGTGAGTATCGATCTCTCTTGCCGAGTAACAAGTGATAGGACAAGAGGAAACAGCCTCTTCAACTTACCAGACTTCTGCTGGAAATACAACACAGCAGAGAGGAAACAGTCTAGGAGGTTTCTGGAGTGTGTGGAAGACAACTTCCTGACACAGCTGGTAAGTGAGCCCAGCAGGGGAGGTGCCTTGCTTGACCTACTGTTTATCAACAGAGAAGGACTGATGGGAGATGCTGTGGTCAGAGGTTGGCTTGGGCTTAGTGACTATGAAATGATAGAATTCTCAGTTTGAACATTATTCCCAAATCCGTCCTCTTCCTGTATAATAATGACTAAGAGTAACATACTCTTTGCTTATCAAAGGGTGCGTTAGTGATGCATTCATGTGTCCATCAAGCTGAACTGACAAAAAAGAATACAATAGACTAAATTTTCAAAGCACATAAAACTTCAGGCTTGTAGACTTTGAATGCAGCTTCATACATAGAGTCCTTGTTTCTGCTTTTGATGATGAATCTAAGAGCATGATTGCAGCACCCAAAGAACAGCAAAGCAGAAATTCCTGAGCTAGCAAAACTCTGATGGAGTGGGGCATCAACATAGGTGAGGAATGCACACTCGCTTAGGTTTGGAACCATGTGAGTGTATTTGTGTTTCTTTATGCCTAAGCAAAACAAACAAACAAACAAACCCCCCAAAACCAACAACAAAACCCACTCAAAAAGAAGCCATGCCAGAAGTCTCCAGCCTATAAATACTTAGCCCTCACTTGATTGTCTGTAAATTATTCATTAAAAATATATAAGCACCTCCAGAATTGAATTTGCACTTTCAGGAGAGCATTTGCTTTCCTTTTCCTTCCTTTCACCCAAACTTTCTGAAAAGAAGTTTTAATTCTAACAGAATTATACCCTGTTGGAAATGGGCATTGTTAATATTGTAGATTTTTTTGCTATAGCTCTTGCAGACAAGCTCAGGTGGTAGAAATCTCAGTGAGGAATACAGAGGCCTGCAGATGGCATAGATCTGTCATGTCTCCCTACAATGTGTTTGATGATATGAAGGCTGAACAGGAAATCATGTCTGCAGATCCATATGGCCACAATCTGCCAACAGTAAGGGCTGAGGAAGCTAACCAGAGGTTGTTAAGAAGGTGACTGTCTCAAGAGCCTATTGACTGTTGCCCAGTCCTTCTGCGCAGTTCAAAGTGTAACAAAAGCATACATATACACCCACGGCATTGAAACGAGCATCCTTCATGGAAGGAGTGGCAATAGGTCCCGCTTAAGGTTTTCTTCTTAACTAGATATCTCTCTGGGTATACATTTGACATATTCATGAATATCATAGGCATTAAAACCATTAATTTTACACAGAAAACAACAGTAATTCACAATGATTGATTGGATACTTAAAATAAAATGGTAACCTTTTCCTAAGGTGTCTAGGTGACCTGATATCCACTTCATTAACAATGTTCCCTGTGCTGTATTTATGTAGATGAATAAAAAATTCAGTTGGATATTTCTGGCTGTATTTTTATACACAAGACTAGACAACTGGGTGTTACAGTATGAAAACAGAGTGCTGTCTTAGTTTGAGATTTTACAGCACTCCATTTCAACATTAGAAAGATGTAATATATTTCAGATAGCCAGAACGAAATGCTAAACAGCCATGATAAAAAAAAAAAAATATACCACCACTGAACACAAAAGTTTAAAGAAGGACTGATTATGTCTCTTTTGTTGTCAGAAAAGGTTGATGAAATTTGCTTTAACAACTCATTTGTGGACTATGATAAAAAGATTCAGAGGGAACTGTAGTTGTAAACATGAAGAACAAAACTCCAACTCTTAACCTACTGCAAAAGGACATTTGGAATAAAAGTATCTTTTTCAAAGAGCTGACAAAACTGAGCTATTTAAATATTTAGAAATTATGGAAAAGGAAAGAAGGAACTTTACACATTGTAAGCGAGTTGATTATTTAAGCATATAGAGTGTTTAACTTCTCTCTTCTGCCCCTTTTCCTTCTGACCTTTGTTTTGGAACCATTATTCCCAGTGGAATTCTGCTCAACGCTCTTCATGTAAGTTTATGCAAATTGATGAAAAGTTTTTGATTCATTCACTACAGACCAAATTCTAGTCTAAGTCTTTCCATTCCTTTTTAAAATGCTTGTTTCTGACTCCATTACAGCAGTCTTTTATACCATGTACAGCTAGTCACTCCTATACTATGTACAGGTATTCAAGTTTTGCTGGAAGTTCTCATTTGGGCTAACACATGACATGTTGCAGCGGAGATCTGATCTCATAGAAATGCAGAGAGCATGCTAACAATGAACTGCGGCATTATATAGCTATCTTAAGTAGTGGAGCATGGGACTCACAGCTTCCAGTTTTGTGTTCACAAAGATGTTAGCTAGGGAAAAAAAAAAAGGAAAGAGGCTGGATGAATCAAAGATACGCACTGTTAACTAGGAACAAACATAATCTACATTTGGTGAGATACCACTTGACAACAGATGTTTTGTGAGATTTACATCAAAATTATAGGAATTACATCACAGTTTCGTCTGCAATTAGAGGTGAAAACTGGACACAACTGGCGTATGTATAAACATTGCTTTTACTGCCTGAGTTGAACTGACCTCAAATACCTTGAGAATTCCTGGTTTGCTGAAATTTTATTTTAGAGTCTCCCTGAAAGCAGGAAAGCAGTATAATTTTTTTCATCTCGTAAGAAGTGAAGTGCAAAAATGGAAGAGGAGTCCTTCTCCTCTGATATATTTGCAGTTCACTAATGCCAATGAAACAAATGTGGAAAAAATGACTTCCAAAGCCAGGCTGAGCATGTATGAGCTGTGCCAAGCCAGCTCAATGTCCTGCCTGTTGAATATACTTTGGTCTGATTTAGCAGGTTCAAAAAAGATATATTATTTTTTTCCAGTGGTACTCTGAGCTGCCTTTTTAGTTGAGACCTTGTTTTATTGATTACAAGAAAGATGAAGAACTTGCTCCAGAGGCTACTACAATACCTGCAGGAGAAGAAAACCTAGGATCTAGCTGCCATTTCAAGCCCTGAGAACTAGTCCAAATGATTCCTTGGATTCTACCTTGCTGGTATTACAGCTATCTGGATAGAAACTTGATAATACTGTGCAGGTGCATGGGTTTATATAAAGTTGTTCTTCTTTAAATAAATTAGTAGAAAAAATTACAGATTTTCACTATGGTATGGTTGCTATTGGCAACATAATGGGTTTTTTTGTTGTTCTTTATGGAAATCAAATTAATTATGATTCTACTTTCTCAGGGAAGAAGGCCTAACATAAGTAAATACTGCCTGTTCAGCTCTAATACTAAGAAACGACTGATATGTGTGTTCAGATATTTCTTATTGTTTTATAACTTGCAGTCCTTTACCACCATTTCTCTGTTTCACTGGGCAACCGTTGTTTATTCTCTTCACCATTCCAGATTAATCTTTGCAAACCAAACTGGAAATCCCTACTTATCAGAAAAAAAGTAAGCAAATGCTTAACTAATCAGCTGTTAACAATCAGTACCAGATTACACTAACACACTTTGAAAATCAAATTGGGGGAGGGGAATCAAAAAACCTTAACAATTCATGAAGTAGGTAGTAAATCTAGCTGACAGAAGATAAACTTCTCCAGCACTGAGGCAATGAAAGTGGTGTTGATCTATATAGCTGCAGATGTGGCTTCAGGGTGCAATCTGTCGTGCTGCTCAATATCAGTGCTGCCACATGGGCACTGCAACAAGGAAGATAAATAATAAACCTCTTAGTCAAAGAGATAAATGCAATCGGCTGCTGCTAGTGTTCACATCAAAAGCCTGTTGGTTCCCATTGTAAAAGGGTACTTCTGTGGGGTATCTGATGAACACAAATAGAGGAAGAATGATTTCCCTCATTAACTCTCTTACATTAGGCAAGTGAGGAAGGATTTTGGAATTTCAACTTCCAGCTTGCAGTTGATTATGCCACAAAATAACCTAAAAATTAACATTGTGCGGGGAATTTAGATAGGATTCCAACATTTAACTCCACTGAATCCAAACTTAATGAAAGCAGTTTACCCTGGTGGTCAGGTTTCTGCTATACGAACCTAGCAGAACCTCATGTGCTGGTACACCAAATCCAGGATGCCAAAGGAGATGAGTTGTATGTCTTTCCTCCATGGTTAACCTAGAGGAAGTTAATGCAATGATTTAGGTTACAAATAGGAAGCAGGTGAGAGAAGAATCAGGTGCAAGCACTTCATTTGGTAGATGTGTGCTTATTAAAGAACAGATGAATAATTATACAAGCCATCACAGGGTAAACATGGGGTGTCTTAAAATATGTATATATATATATATCCAAAAAGGTTTCAAGACATTATGTGTATTTCTGGAGACTATAGCTCCACATAGCTTCTCTACAGAAGTGTAAAAATCTTAAATTCAATTATTAAATTCTGGATTCATTAAAGTAAATTTTCTATCTCTTTAAACCAATTACTAAAATATTTTTCCTTTTTTTTTCTTTATAGCTTTTAATGAAAAATAAATTGCTTTCGTATTTTGAAAGAATTTATTGTGTTTGAAAAATCTTTGCTTCCTGTGATCTATAACACCACTGATAATCTTGCTTTGCTGGTTAATAGGAAATCACATTTAATGGATTACTGAGGTTCAGCTAAATAATATTTCCCCTTTAATTTTTCTTGGAGCATGAGAATGAAAACTACCGGTGTAAACTTATTAAGTATCTGAGTGTGGACTGTAAAAATTTAATAATAAAATGAAATCCTCTGGTGGGCAGGTGGAAGGATACTGCCTACAGGACTGTGTTTTCTGATGCCATCCAGTGAGATAATGAATCCATGTCTATGGAAATTGATTCATTAATATTTCATTGAGTCGGCTTCAGTACAATTCATGAACTGCCCCTAGAAATTCAGTAAGTGAATTCAATGAGTTGCAGAGCTTAACAAATCTGGAGCAAAAAGTAAAAATATTATGACTTGGTAATTACCAGTAAAATTCACTGTGTGAAGTGAGCCCTGGCAACACTATTTTGTGGGTGTATTTTATTTTTGGAAAAGCCTAAATAAAATAGTTGCAAACCTGCATACATATGTGGACCCAGAGAATAACACTAAAGTAAAGAAACATTGAACTGGATAAGGTCCTGAAACCAAAACTTACCTCAATTCTTTGGGTGGTTTGAAATTAGAGACAGAGCTGGATTTGCATATTTCAATGGTAGTTATCTTTATAATGGACTCTGTCTACATAATACGTAAGCTTTGGCAGGTGCAATTGCAGAATTCAAAGCACACGTTGTGACACAAGCTTTACTGTTCTATCTCCATTGGAGACTCTGTGGGAAAGAGAAGTTTTGCCCAGCAGCACACAGTGAAGCTTGTTATTTTGCTACATTTTGTGCAATCAAAGGATGTGGGACAGATGTGAAAATTTAAGCCCTCTTGGAAGAAAGGATAACTGTTGAACATGGTACATAGCTGAGGTTTTGGGTCAGAAACACATGCATGCCCATAGCTCAATTCACCATGCAGAGTTGACATCAAAAGGAATGATTAGGAAAAGAGATTCAAATTACCTTGTCGACTAAGTAATTGGTCTTTGAGTGTCCCTAAAAAGGAACCAATAATTAATTTTATTTTCATTTTGTATCAGTGTCTCCAAGCCCATGTCTAACTAACCTGTATTGATGTCTTTTAATTAAAACTTGCTTGATATGCTTACACTGCAGTGGTGCATACTGAGTGTGCAAGCTAGACATTCCAGATAAAGTAATTATGCTATTTGTCACTGTCATGATTAATGTGTGACAGCTGTTATGACAGCTGTGCTACTGTTTTGTCTCAACACTATGTTCATCCATAACAAAATTAGGTGTCTCACTTGAAGGTACACAGTTGCTGCTATTTGCCTAAGAAGTCAACAATGAAGAAAACTGAGAAGGAATATTACATGAACTCTGTGACAAATAAGAGAAATGACATCTTTATTTTTTCTTTAACTGATGATACAGCTTGCTTGCATTGGAAATGCAGATAGCTCACCTTTAGCAAACAGACTGTCACATAGAGTCAATCCCCCACTAATCTGCCTAACAAGGTCTTTCTGCATGAAGGGATTGCTCCATAATTTGAATTTACCTTGTCAAGCAAGTCTTTAGATATTGTCTAAATTAGCATTGGCTGTAACTTTCCTGTCTGTCGAGGGGGTTGGGGTCGAGGGGAAGTTGGGAGAAAAAGAAAAGGCTGTAAATAACAGAGCCAGAGAGGTGCATCTTCCTCTCCCTTCGTAGCCACTCAAGCAAAGCAAAATAAATAATCTTCTGTGCATTTACTCCTACCCTGCTTTGTGACACATGCATACCTCCACTTCTTTTAAGCTAATTGAAATCTGTCCTGGTTTTGCTACCCAAACCACCACAAAATCTAAGTCCAAGCTGAATCTTAAATAATCTAATTAAATACTGTCATTAATGTTACTTAATATTATTTCTTTTGAAACCCTGAAAGCAGGTTGTAAGAATAATTAAAGAAAGTGATGAGAACAGACAGTTGGCTACAAGAAAGTATTGTTTCATGATCCGATAAGTTTTGGTGTCATGCTTATTGTGCATGTGTTTATGTACAGAAGAATGTACTTTGGCTTCTGCTCATTATCACAGATAAACCATGAAACCTGAGCTTTAGAGTAGGAAAGTACATATCCAGCTAAACATACAGATTTACATTAAAAAGAACACATATATTTAAAAATAGAAAATACCTTTATTTATTTATTTGTTTGTTTGTTTGTTTGTTTGTTTGTTTCCCCTCAGAAACTCATTTGGAAATGACAAATATCTGCTTTAATTGTATCCCATTTTCTCTGTAATTCAGCTTGGGTGAGACACACATGGTGTGTTTACTGCCTTAACCTACTCTCAGATGCAGAAGATATCCATGGTGTTAATTATATTTTAATCCCACAACTAGGATTAAAAAACCTAACTCAATTACTGTTGCTACTAGACATGTTATGTCAAATATCATAAGCACTATGTACTGCTTTTTGCAGCTCAGTACTTACATCTGAGACAAAGTGGGCTGTTTGGAATTAATGTAAAAATGCATATTTATTCCTAAGTGGTGAGAGAAGATACATCAGGGAATTTCTAATTCAGTTCAAGTAAATGTTCAGTACAGACTCACTTATTTAATTTCCAATTATCATTTCAAGACTATGCAAAGAATCAATTCTTGTATTGGTTGGAAAAAAATACAATTATCAATGGATATATGTGACATAGGTGTATATATTCATGTGTTGCATGAATGGACTGATATAACCATATAAATATGCTAGACAAGAAAGTGATCAAGTTAAAATATCTGAATTTTTAAATAAACACTTTTTTCTCTCTTTTTGGAAAGGGATGTGAGATCATTGTAATGTATTTGCATCACTGGTCATACATACAGTAGAATATGATAGATACTTAGCATAGGTAAATAAATTTACTTTAAAAACTAAATCACAAACTGGTGGATAATCCTAGATTCCTATATATAAAATGCTACTGTTTTTCAAAGGCTACATGTAAACTCACATAAGGAGGAGAGTCTTAATTTTTAATAGAGAGTCATTGCAGCATTAGCACAAAAAACATCTAACTAGTGGGTGTGTGCAACTTTCATATGAAGATGGGATTCTGGATATTACAGGAGTAGGACCTGTCTTCTAGTTTTTCCTTGTATCAGTCCAGCTCTAACAGGAAACACACAAATTCCTTTGTTGATCTTCTCAGCAGTAATTGTGACTATGGCAAGGAGGAAACTGTTCTGATGGGTATCAGTCTTGATAAGACAATATTTTAGATTAAGATAATTTAAAACTAACACTCACTGCCCCTGTATCTCACTTTTTCCCTATAAATGTTGAACATAAATACTAAACATACCCTGAAAAAAAACCAGGCCAAGTATCACTTTTATTGAGGGAATCAACTACTTTTTAGTTTAATTTACTTAGTGAAGAGATTAGTTTTGAATTTTGCTTCCTGTAACTCTCTAAAAGAAACACTTTTTCCTTTAATTTTCCTTTAATTATTTTCTTTCTATTTCCCTCTAAGTCACCTTTGGAAATTCATTTCTACATGAGAGTTGCCAACTCTGTTTGGAGGGCAAATAGTGGTTTTGCACTGTTTAAAAAAAAGGAATTAAAGATTTTCTGAATTACTCGGTACTGAAATCCCAGTGCTTTTGAATGACTGTGTCCCAATCAAATTAAAAAGTGATATGGTATTCTGTATAATTCTAACTTTTTCAGCATTTATGTGAAGTTTGTGTGAAGAAACTAGCCAACATGTAAGAGAAATAAAATATATTTTTTTTTGTTGATAGTGTTGAGTGCCATACTGCTTCTTCTGATTCAGTAATGGTTATTAGTATGGACTTCTATGGCAGTCAGACTGGCATGTGATATATATTTGTGAGCATTTCTGCATATATTAGTTGCCTGTAATTTATGATGTATGTCTGCAGCATGCATGTAGCATCTCCAGTAAGATCTACTAGAAAGATGATCTTGATCTACAAATGCATTCAGAACCATGGCTTCATATGAAGGTTGCATGTAGGAACATCTGTAGTGATGTGCACAGGCACATATATAGGAACAAAGAATGTGAATCTTTACCAACTGTTCTGAAGATCTGTACTCATATGAAAGGACTTTGAAAACTTCACTGCTAATTGTCATTATATTCAACTTACCACCGTGATGCTGTCACAAAGGCAGAAGGATAAACAGGCATATGCTGTGTTTCAAGAAGGTAATGTATTTGCATATGCTGTGTTTCAAGAAGGTAATGTATTTGCATAAGATGCATCAACTACTGAAGCACAGGGCCCCTATATAGTGATATTTTAAAGTAACATTTCTCTTTTATATTTAATATTCACTGTCACAGGGGCATGCAACAAAAGATTTGCAGATACACGGCTCTGCAGACATTTGTAACTGACCCATTTCAAAACATAGAAATATAGAATGTTGTGAGATAGAAGGGACTCACA
>NW_010293494.1:0-44091 GCF_000700745.2 Antrostomus carolinensis
CAGGGGAGTCGGATGCAACCCCGGTGCCAGCGTCGAGTTGGATGGTTTTTTGGGAAGGTAGGACAGGCCCCGGAGAACGGCTGCTTGTGAAGTTCATCCCACTTTCTGACCTCCTTACAGCTCCGGCTGCTCCTGCTGGGAGTGGAGCCAGATGGGAGCCGGCATCCTTAGAGGAAAGCTGCCTTTTAGCCACCCTGAAAGGCTGGACACCTTTATGTTGCTCTTCACAAGCAGAAAACTGTGCCTTTCTGTGCCTCTGACAAAGGTGGCTGCCAGCTAATAGCTAAACTCAGCGCCACGTTCTGCAGAATACACACTTGCCTTTGTTGTGACACTTTAATAATTCTGCCAATCTCTTGCTTTTTGTCTGCAGAATCAAGTTGCTATTGTAAAGACCCACTGCTTGAAACTTCCCCAAGCCCAGTTGCCAGATTCATGATGCTGCAAAAACGTCAATACATACTGCCACCAAACTGCTCAGCTCTGCATTTCAGTGTAATGACTCTGGCAGAGATGCTGTTCCAATAGTCACGCAGATCAGTTGCAAAAAAAGAGGGCAGCCTCGAATCAAGGTCTATAATTCATCTGGACTGAAGAAAAAGTTTGAGAGTAAACTTCATTTATTTTGCAGGCTTAACTTCTTAATTTGTCCTCTGGCCGGTTGTAGGGGTGTGCACAAGAGCACAGTTGTCTCTGTCTGTGTTGGTAGCATAGTTGTACTTCTGCACACCTGTAATTTCTTTCTTTCAGTGGAAAGAGTTCCTCCCTTCACTTATGAGGCCCAGAGGAGAAAAAAAGCAGCGTTAAAATAGGAGCATCGCAGTAAATTCTGTAAATGACTCCTTCAGCTGAACGTGTGTGAGAAGTGACAGTGTGCAAAAGTTGTACTTGTATTTCAAAACAATAGCAAATGCAAATGCTGTAGAAACAAAGAGTTGTAGACCTGTTCAACTGCACTGCATATCTACAGTCTGTCCTCATAACTCTATAAAGTAAATACTTCTTGCTTCTACTCCATAACTCAAGAGCAGAAAACAAGAAGTCACATGATGTTTTCCATAAACCATATGGGAATAGAAGTAGCAGTTTGATGTTGTAACCATGTTTTCCATTTTGTGTCAGTTGCACACCCTTACTGCATGAACCACTGCGAAATTGAAAGTTCTCTAAGTAATTACAATATTTAGTGTATTTTGTAAAGAAGTGAAGCAGTTTGCTCTTTCAGAAGAGCAATATCACCTGCAAAATAAATACCCATGAATCATGAATTAAGTGATATTAGCAAAATTACTCTTCTCCCTACTTCCCCCCTATTTTTATTTTTTTTTAATTAGACCTTAAGACAGGTCTACACGTATTCAGCAGTCGAAGTCAAAGTTTCAGGGTATGGTCTACCTGCTGTGATAGAACTGCATTGATTGTTTCTCCTATGTGTAAATGAAAATGAGCATAAACAATAAAACGCTTTATTGTGTTCTCAAGAGTGTTTTGTAGCAATTGTGTGACTGAAAGGAGCATTTATTGGTTTACCTGGTTTCTTGATATTGACTTTTTAGGTAATGCTGATTTGATGAGTCACTCAAGAAAGCAGCTGATGAAGGCTGAAATTACAAGCTTCGATCAGTGGTCAGATTGTTAACAGGCAGCTTTACTTTCATCTTACCCAGTACTGTTAGGTATAATTCTTACTATTTTCATATAATCTCAGATTAAATTTTTATGTTGGTTACTGCATTAGGAGGAAACAAAACTTATTTTAGCACTTGGTGGATACGGTAATCAATGTTCTCTTAAAACTGTATGTATTCCAGATGGGGGCTGTTAAAAAGACTGGAAAAATCTTAACATGATTTATCTACCTGTTATTCTTCAGAGAGCCATTCAAGTAATAAGGATTTATTTACCTAATTGAATAGTAAAGAAGGAACCTGACCCTCTGTGCCTCTGGAACTCCCATTAACTATAAAGAGGAAGATGTGGTCACAGGCAGGAAAGAAGTCTGCCAGATACAAATTAAAAGTGGTGGAAAATAAACATTTTCAGTAATTTGAAGAAATCCTGAAGATTTGCCTCAAAATTGCATACCTCTAAAAAAGAGAACTATTATATTATGCTTCTAGAAAGTACCCTCTTAAATTATTAAAGACAAATGTGATTAGAGGAATTTTCTAAAACACTAGTTTATTTGATTTAAGTGCTTATATTCCTTTTAAATGTAATTTTTTTGCATACATGGGGTGAAAAAAGCAGGGAAGATAGCATCAAACAATGCTTAACCTATTCTAATTTGTCGTTTTCCAATCTTGTAGAATGACTATTGTTTACCCTAAATTCTCAGTGAAATCACTAGGCTTCTCATATGTCTAAAAAATGGAAAATGAGATTGTATAATGAATATTTTCAGCATTTCCACAGAGAGTTTTCTATGAGTTTTACAAAGTTATGTGACTTGGTGAGCACGAGGTTCAAGAGTTGGACTTTCCTGGTCCTCACACTGCTGGAATGTAGCTTCATCTGCAGCAACTGGCAGCAAATACTCCTGGCTTCCTGTTGTGATGTGAGGATTTTGCTGAGAAGTGGTGAAGCTAATTCATCCAGAAATTATCCTTCCAAGTTTATGCCAAGGCTTGGGACTTTCTGCACAAACAAATGTTTCAGATAACCACAGTCACTGTTGGGAAGAGAGGCGATGTGAAAGCCGCGCCAAGTGTCTTGGGGCCAGGGGAGAAGCAGCTACACTGGAACCCTGCTGAGATACCTGCTAGTTTGTGCTAGCTGAGCAGCCTCATCTCCTTCAGAAAACTGTTCCCACAGGGAGGTAGGTAGAGGGAGGACACGCATCTGTTCGCAGTGAAAGAGAAGAAATGTAGGGCAAACGTCACTCAGTGCTGGGAAACATAAATAATGTAAAACACATCCCAAGATTCATGTAGTCTGTTTTAGGATAGGATGGGTGGCCCATGTGAGCTATTTGCTTCTTTGTGACTGACAGTGTCTCCTGGCTGAACCTAGGTTTTCAATATTTTAGGGTTCAGGGATGCGGCAGTGAAGTTTTGACCCTCTCTGGAGAAGTCTGAGGATGTTGTCCTCCTGCCTCTCTGCTCCTTTGCTGTGCCTGGTCACTTGCACTCTGCCACTGGAAGGAGGGAGCATCTGAAATTTTCAGTAGGAGAGACTGTACTTTCTGCCCACCCTGTATCTGTACTCCCATGGAAGGGGCTCAAAGGACCCCGCCTTTTGGTTTTATTTTGTTACGGGAACTTCTTCATGACTTGCAGGTAAACTCCAAAGGTGCTTAAGCCCATGCTGTTTCAGTCTTTCATTACAGAAGCAGCATGCATTCTTCTTACCTATTTATTTGTTGCATTAGGTTCAAACATTGTCAGATGAAGTTGTTGGGACAAATCTGTGCTCGGCACTGAGGTTTGAAGTTGGTCACACATTTGCACACCTCATGCTTCCCACATTTCATGGTGAGGAGTATGTGCATGATAGCATTGCTGGCTGCAAGCACTGTGAGACACATCACTGTTCAAAAGTAGCTGCAGTTGTGGGAGCAGCTGTTTGCAGCCCCATAGCTGCACTACTTTACTAGTATTCCTTAGTTTTTCTTAAGAGGCATATCTCAGTCTTCCAATTTATAAAACACAGATGCAGAATATAGAAATTGAGAGGGGAGATCCCTTGCAATGAACCTTCATACAGCCATGCAGAAGCCTAAAATGTTCTACCTCTTCTACATGCATAAGAAAATGCCTTGACTAATGTGTCAAGGCTCTATGGGACAAAAGGGATTTCAACTAATTTTCTGGGCATATATACCATATTCCCTGCAACAGCATTTGAGGAAGCTAGCCTGGTCTTCAGCCTCCAGCAAGGCCATGCAGAACAGGGATGACAGTTAATACTCCATTTGGAGCACCCAATTTCCACCCTTCTCTGCCCCTGCCTGCAAAAAGCCAATCTACCTTCCATTAACAGAGCACTCCCATGGCTTTCTGATTCACGGTTGCTGCTTCCATGCTCTCTTGGTCAGAAAGGACTAGATATTGTCAGAAGTAAGCACTTTTACCTGAAAATTCAGATCAGCTATGCTTTCAGACAATAAAGTGAAAAAAAAAGTAGTAGTAACATTGGAGAACAGGCATTGTGATATGCAGCAGCAAATAAGGCTGAGCAACATGGCTGAGGGCAATTCTGTATTCAAATGGTGAAATCCCGTTCAAACTGAAATGTAGCAGAGATTGAAGAACAGGTTTCTCCACCAAAGAAAGCCTGTAGCAAAGAAAGAGGACAAGGAAGTCGTCCCAAATCTCCAAGCCTTGACCTGAGTGTAAGGAAAAAAATGCAGGTTTACTACTCCTGGGTCTCAAGACTCCAGCAGACAGGTGAGCAAAGAGTTTCAGAGGGAGTGAGATGTAGAAAAATTACAGGTGTGTGTTTATTCAATAAAATGGATGCTAACCTTTTTTGTGTATTAGGAACGTTTTTGTCTTTAGGGGAACCACACATATTTGAGATATATCCTTAAAAATCTGTCTACATCAGGAGAGAAAGGTTTGTGGTTCGTATTAAGAGTTTTTTACATATTCCAACAATTGGTACCTAAACCAAAACACAGACGCCGTTTAAGTGAACTCTCCTACAGCAGTGAGTCTGGCTGATGATAATAATGAGCATGAAACATTTAAGCTTAGAATGATCAAATAGAAAAGCAAGTAGAAAATGAAGCTTTTTAATCAATCACATATTAAGCTTGAAAGATGTAATATAACAGGCAACTCAATAGGTGAGGTGAAGAGGAGATCCACAGGATATCAAATTTACAGTATAGAGATCAAAATCTCTTACTGAGTCATTTTCAAGAGCTAGAGAAAGAAAATCTTTGCTGTTCTTCTCAGAGATCAAACTCCTTGCAGTCATCCTTATAAAGGAACAAGACTTTTTATTGTCTTTATACAAATAATACTTTGAAGGCTACAAAACAGACAGGGTTCATGGCTGCAGGGCTTTCACTGAGTAATCATATGTTCTATCTTTTAGGCTGAATGGTCATAGAAAAACAGGGAAGACAAGAACAGGGAATTATTATGTAAAATAACCCCTTTTTGGCATCTTTCCTTATATGGAACTGAGGCAAAACCTAGAATAATAGGAAAAAAAAAAGACTGGAAAATTTTAACCTTAATGAGGTTACATTAGATTTCAGGAACATCTTTAGGGTAGAATGGGGCAAAAATTATAAATACATTTCCAGGATTTAGAGACGTGGCAATTAAATTAGATGTTTCCTTCCATCCAGATACCTCAGGGGTCCCACTATCCTAATATTATTTTCATGATATTGTAATGCAACAGTACCCCCATTGATCCTGCAACAATTAACCGTAAAGGTAAAGAACATCAAGGTAAACATCTCCTGTAACAATATAATTTCTAAAAATCTTGATATTCCCAGATATATTCAAATTAACATTTATTAATACATTCATGCTTACTTTATATTAAGGCACACACTTTCCAAGCTCATTCTCTCTTTTTTCCTATAGATTTCAAATTTCAATTACTTTATTCTCTTTTCTGCCCGCACACTGTGTTTAGAGCGTGAATCTCATGTGGACCCAGCCCTCTAAAATCCAGTCCCTGAAATGATGGGAAACATTGTTTTCAAAAGGAGTATTAAGATCAGTACATTTAAGAGAATTAGTGCAAAAGCAGACAAGGTTCCTGTTTCCTATCTACAGGAGAAGGCCGTTCCCTGAACTCAGTTCCTAGAAAAATCTGCTGTAGAATTGAAGGACACAGATATGACATAAGCCAGACCATAAACCAGTGCAGACATACAAACCGGCCAGGTGTTTGGGCAGCAGAAGGAAAGCGTCAGTGCTAAGCTCATACTGGGATGGGTCTCTCTGACCCACAAAGGACATACCAAAAATCTGTATTTAGTTGAATCCAGAAAAATTCAAAGGATCTGACAAGGAGTGAAGGGCAGGGAGAGCTTCAGGAGTAGTTTATAGGTAAGAGATGGTGAAGGAACCCGTGTGCCCAAGGGCCCCATGGGCTATCTTACCCCTGGGGCTGGGTGGCCCTGGCTCACAGCACAGCTGCATGGCCACGGATCTGGCTACTGGGAGGACTGTGTTAGTGGAGCCAAATCCAGCAGCCTGATAAAGGTGAGGCTGCACAGCTCCATGCCCCAGGTCCAACCAGCAGTGAGGCTTATTGTGTATTCCCAGGTACATTCATACACATGTGCAACACATATATGCACATTGCCAGCCACACAGATCTACACAGACAGACACACTCAGCTCTCACACCAATACAAAGAGCACCTGTGGCCTCATAGTGCTCACCTCTCTGGCGAATCAGGATGGTGCTCCACTAGTAAGACAATATGTGTGTGTGTATTTATATATATACATACATACATAAGTACCAGGTGGATCCCTCAGCAGCTGGGCTCAGGCACTGGATCCCAGCGTCCACAGTTGCTGGCACCTAGACATATGAGCCCCCAGTGCTGCAGCCCCACTCCAGCTGCTGGTACAGATAGTCATGCACACACACACACACACACACACACACACACAAACAGAGACACATTCACGCACACATGCATGCACATACACCCATTAAGGATGCCACAACAGCTGGCCTTGGATACCGAGTACTTCCAGCATCTCGCTCTGGATTCTCTTCCATGATGCCTCACTCCTAGACACACACACACACACAGAGCTCTCTGGCAGCTGGCTGGGACTTCCCATGTCCCTCTGATAGCCACCTCCCCCTGTGGTCTCACGCTCAGAGGCACACGTGTGCACATACACACACACACACAACTCCCAGGGCTCTTCCGCTACTCTCTGGCTACTCTGGCTTGATCTTTGCAAGTGATCGCACACTTACAGTGTTCTGTCTGGTTTTTGCACTACAGCCCCTCCCACGCATGATCCCACTGCAGTTACTGACTCTTAGACCTCCAGCTGCACACATGCACGTAGAGACTCTCAGGAAAAGAGGTAGAAACAGAGTTTAATAAGAAGACACGACAGACTACACTGATCAGGTGCAGTGTACAGCCAAGCAATGGTACCAACCAGCCCTTGTTTGCACAGGGACATCCCCTTTTCTCCTCTTATTACTCCATCATGTAATTTGTTCCTACACTTGTTCCTCCCCAAACAACCTTGAGCCCTCCCATCCCCCATCTTTGATTCCTCCACTAAACATCCCACTGTAAGTCTTGTGCTATCCCCAAATGCTCTTCCCTTGCATTTCATAATGCATCCCATAGCCCTGGGTAGTAATGTCCCCAAGTCCAAAAAGTTCTCCTGTTGTCTCATTGTGATGGGTTTCATGCCTGGACACAGGGGCTGAGGCTCCCCTGGGACAGCTCTGGGAAGGACCCAGACAGGCTATATACTTCTCTGAGTCCTTAATTAATGTTCCCCCAAACCACCTGTCTTTGTGCCTCTGTGCTCTTCTGGGCTTGTGGAGATGGGTCTTTGATGGCCCTTTGGCCCCTGTGTGATTGGACTGGGAGGAGCCAAGCAAGGGTATTATTCAGCTTCCCTCACCTGCCATAGTCTCTGTGCTCCTTTGTAGAGGTGCAGATGAACTTTTTAACATGTAACCTAACATTTGATCTCTTTCAGGAAAAAATGAGAAGGAAAATAGCTGTCAGCCACTGTTCCAGGTATCAGGAGACTAAGTGCCTGATACATGTTGAACTAATTATAATGGCAGAAACTACCTACCAAAATATAGCAAGAGCATGAAAAAAATCCATTGTGAAGTCTTCACGCTGAACGAATGTATAGACATCATAGGCAAAGCATGATTATTTAGATGGCCACTAAGCAATCTTCAACAGCTCACAAATTAGTATTTCAGAGCTATTCTCTGTTTCTGGAGAATAATGGTCTTTGTGTGTCAAGTGAGAACTAGATCTTGCATATCCCAAGTTTAGATCTTACATGTCAGACAGCTAGATCTGAAATGCCTTTATGCAAGCTTTCTGCAGTTTGATGAATTCCACAGTAATGGAAAAGATGATTGAAGGAGTCATCATGTTAAGTTAATCAGTCTCTTTCATTTATATACTTGTGCTTTGGCTAAAATTTTAGCAGGAGCTACCACACTCCACAAGGAGTTCCTTGTGAAATTACCAGTAAGGCACTGAATGAGTATTGGTGCCTGGGCAATATACTCACATACTTAAATATACTTCTGAGGAGTAAATTTACATACAACTAAACCGAGAGACCAATAACTTCCTTGTTTTCAAATAAAAGTAAGAGGTGATCCCTAAAGTCTGTGATCTGAAGCCTCACAGAAACTTTGGGGAGAGGCACTGTCCTCTTGGACAACAACCAAGTTGCACAGATGAGTATGAGGTTCACACTATTCAACATTTTCACTAGGGAGGCTGGAAAATCAGTGAGCACAGAGGAGTGATGCTGAGAAGGACAAAATAATATAATATGGGAAAAAATAACCCCGTATATGAATGCACAATAAAATCACAAAAATAGTTTTAGACACACTAGGGACACTGTTCTGTGAAACTAGCTGCAGTCACAAGGGCCCAAAAAGATTGTATATAGAAAACCAGACAGAAGACAACATTGTTTCACCTTGTAAATTCCCCTGTCCTCTATCCTGCATACTGCAAGAAGGTCGAACTTGACTCAGAAATTATATAGTAGAACTAGAAAACATTTAGAAAAAACAAAGAGCATCATCAGAGTGTGTGTGAAGCCTCTTTTGGACACAAGCAATCCTGCACTTCAGTTACCAAGATAGCTGAGATGATGCTTGAGGCTTCCTCTTTGCACCATGCAAGGACAACTCAACAGCAAGACAAGGGAAAGCAGGCACATTCAGAGTGCACTCATTATTATTGGAAACAACAGATTTCTACCTACAGTTTTGCTCAGTCTGATTGCACCATGCCTGAAAATCCTGAGGAAGCATTTTTGACGCTTTTCTTGTCTCTAGCTGGACTGAGGAATGCTGATTCACCAGCCCACCCTGCCCTGCTTCTGCATTACGCAGAGGGGAATTAAGACCCTGGGCTGTTCTGACAGTTTCCTGGCCGTGACTACTCTATGAGGTGTAAAGTTGCAGCTAAAAATGGACACTGAATGGTACAATAAAGACTGCAATCAAAGGAAGCATCACCTTGGGTCTTTCAGAGTAGGCATCCAATGAATGAGTTTTCTGGAGCTGGTAGACTGCTTTGAAAATCTAGGTCCCATTTTCTGATGCTCTGGGTTTTTAAGTGAGTCTCTACATGTACAGAACAACTGAATATTTGAAAAAATAATCATCCTGCAATTTCCCAGAACTGACAGCTCCAGGGTATTATAAGGAAAGAAGACTCACACACAATTCTTTGTATTCTTCCTCCTCTATACACAATTAGAGGGCATTAGCTTTCATTTATGAACAAGGACTTTATCTCTTCTGTCTTTAATTAAATCACAGATCTTCTCACTAGTTCATAAATTGGCACTGCTATAACTCAGCTCCCACAGAAAACAGCTGGATGTCAACACCCTGTAGGATACTTTTGCCCAACTAGTCTTTTAAACTGCAGTATTTATTTCAATTAAATAAAAGTTAGTAGTACTGGGAGTTCTACAGTTTGCTATAGGAACAGTGAATTGATTTCTGCCTGAATGACAGGTTTCAGTCACACTTCAGTTACAGTACACAAAATATTCTGAGAGTTTTGTCAGCAGATATAATTGAATTCCTTTAATCAGGCTTGGGGTAAGGTCCTAAAGGGATTCCACCGGACTTTTTCCAAGCTGCATGGTTACTAGCTCATTTAGTAGAAGGAGGTTCTTCACGTTCTTTCAACTTCCTTTACATAGGGGATTTTTGCCTGAGTAAAGTATGTGGATTAAATGCTTGAATTGGCTAGAGACAACACTCCTCTTAAAGGATAAGAATTCAGATCCATCATTTAAAAAGACAGTAGACAAAGCAACACAGTGTTTCCAGTTGCATTTGTTGGAGCAGTTGTTCTAAGCAGAGGAGCACCACTGGGGTTTGTACACCTGCCAATTAGTTTTATAAGAAAAAAGCCTTAACAGGCAGCCTTCTCTTCAGTTGTTTGAAAAACTGAAGTTTTTGAACCGACCTTTTTCAAATCTAAGATTTTTGCCCTTCTCTTTCCAAATATCTTATGTATTCCTATAAAAATGACTTACGAAACTGAAAATTATGAGAAAGAAATATCAAAAAGGTGGTTGATATTGGCAAGGAAAATGTTATCTTCTCTAAAAGATGGCCTGAATGTGACTGTAGCTCTTTATCTGAGGGACCTGCATTTATCAGCAGAAGCGCTTCTAAGTCCCAAGGAGAACTATCAGGGCTAAAAGACTCATTTAGCTCAAGATTTCACATTGTCTGGTCCCCTAGATTAGTAAAGAATTACAGTTTTTCAGTACTGTCGTGCAGTTCATGTTGACAAGTATTGATTTCCTTTAATACTTGAGATTACTGTAATTTTACTTTCATATAGTGCATAAAAGGCTGCGGGAGGCAGTGGAGGCAATACCACTCCCTTTGACTGAGGGAGCATGTGCTCTATTAGTGACCAAGATTCACTACTTGGGAATTATTTTAGACCCTTGACTGCCAGTAGACAGTGTTCTGACCGCTGTAAATCAGTCAGCTCTCAGGCCAGAAAGCTGTGCACTTCCAAGAGTAAACTCCATGTCAATCAGCTGTGCTTGGGCTGTACGTTACACACCATGGAGGGGATGGCATGACTGCTTGGCCAGCCAGCTCTCTGCCAAGTCCACATGGCCTTGGTCAGGTGGATTGGACTAGATGATCTTTCGAGGTCCCTTCCAATCCCTAACATTCTGTGTGATTCTGTGATCAGGCCCACAGAGCCAGGCAGCCCCATGCAAGTCTTGGGAAGGTCCTGTGAATGCTGATGGGGGCAGGAGGGGGACGGGAGGGAGTTGCTCTCCTGCCCTCTACCGTGGTGGCCCATCTCAGGTCTGCAGGGATGCTTGAGGTGGCTCCAGTGGCTGCCAGGCAAGAGGAGCAACCAGCTTGTTTCCCAAGAGAGAGGCATAGGGGTTTGGGAAAAGACTTGGCGAGCAGACCAGGGATAAGGGAGGTAGAGAAAAATGCTTTTTCCTTCATTTAGTCAGCATCTGGCGGAGGCAGGGCAGGGTGCCTGTCTGAAGGCCAGCTTGAGTTTAGTACCAGCCATGTGTTTGAGTGTCTGGACACTTATTTCATGATGTTTTGATCAAAAGAAACAACAGAGAAATAAAAACATTTTTATTGCCTGACCTCTGCAAGCAGCTTAACAGCTTGTTTTCCCATCCTCACTGTGTACAAGTAGGTGTTTAATGAATTTCATTTTTCCTAGAAATGCTGAAATTCAGTGTGAGGCAATCTCTCAAACATAACTAGTGAGACCTCCTGCCCCAGGGAAAATAATTTTTGTTCTGCTCCTGATGTTATACCACTTCACAAGGAGATTGGAGGCTTCACTAGCCCCAGTGGTTGGCCAAGCTGTATTTCCCAATGCTCCTCCCCTGCATCAAGTCTCTGTCACCCACCATAGCACCCTTCTCATGGGCACTGCCCCATTCCTCAGATGGTCTGGGCCCCCACAAAAGTGTACTGCCCAAGAGGAACTACCAAGTGGACCACAGAATCACAGAATGGTTTGCGTTGGAAGGGACCTTCAAAGGTCATCTAGTCCAACCCCCCTGCAGTAAGCAGGGATACCTTTACTAGAGCAGGTTACTCAGAGCCCGATCAAGCCTGACCTTGAATATCTCCAGGGATGGGGCCTCCACTACCTCTCTGGGCAACCTGTTCTAATGATCTACCACCCTCATATTGAAGAACAGAAGAAAGACTGGGGTGGTTTTGACCTGCTAAGTGTTCCTGGATAACTCTGTGCCTTAGATCCCCTCTGTTAAGGAAGACAGTGATACCAATCTTCTTCCTTTGGGGAAATAAGCATTGTTTTCATCCTATACTTTTCAGAACATGTTAGTGTCAGTCCTAGGACATCCAAATTCCAGGGAGTAAGAATTCATCATAGTACTCACATGATTTCTCCCTTAGTGTTTCAGAAACAAAAGTGATGACAGTTGCAGCCTCCCACCCCATCCACAGTTGCAGAAAACGTGATATAGGATGACAAACAGGATTTTTAATACTTTTGGCTGTAAGATGCTGTTGTTGTTTTCTGGCCTGTTGCAGGCCAGACCTAAAAGTTCAAGAACCACAATGGTCTTTTTAATTTCCATCACATCCCTCTTCTGTGTGCCTCAGAGTGAATTCTCTGCTATGAGCTGCCTTTTTCCATGTTTCAGGCTACAGTGCAAAATGTCACTGAGAGCAGCTGGTGATTTACCTACAGTCTGACACAGAAACAGTAAAATACAGGTGATATCAGAACCCAAAGCTGCGCAGAAATCTGTATCTTTACTGGACAAGGTGAGGGAAAGTTCAGGCCTGCTTCATTACCAGGCAGAGCACTCCACTAGTTCTCTAGTTTGCAACTCCATAGCACTCCCACTGATCTTCAGGTGCAAGTGCCACATGCTATCTCAGGACTTCTGGGGTCTATGCATACTCTCCTCTATCTTACTGTATGCTACAGAGCTTTCTTAACTACCTTTTCTCTGTTACCAGCTCTCAAATAATCCCAAAAGTGTCCCAGGATCTTGATTTTGAGTAATGTCAAAGCTGGAGTGATAAAATGTGTTGCCATTAAAGAGCTACTTTTAAAACTCTTTAGGTCAAGTTAAAATAAATGGAAGCATTTTTGTACATATATCAACATTAGACAGCAGAGTGGAAGAAGCTTTACAGAAATGCATGTGTGCAGAAGTGCAAGGAAATAGCTCCGCACTTTGACTAGACTGGACTAGACTATTTCAGTTGGAAGGGATCTACAACAATCATGTCATTAAGGGCATTGTCCATAGATCTGGACTTTGCAGTCAGGTCTAACTCTTCAGAGTTAGACAAATGCCTGTCATTCCCAGCAGTTGCTTCACCTCTAACTCAGCCAGGAGAAAGTCTTGATTCCATTCTTACTTCCTGAAAAAAATCCTGTTGTCTGTTCCCTCTAGCTTTGGAAATGCTACTCTCCTTTGAGGGTTGAGCTGGTGTAGTTCTTCACTTGGTCTAGGCAGTAAGTAAAGACAGTTCACCAGGATTTCTGTGCTTGATTAAACCGTTAGGGAATCATGAATCCACTGAGAATACTCTTATTCAATAGGGTAGTTTTTTCATCCATTGATCCTTATTTTTCATATATATATATACATTAAGCATCATACTGTACACAGCAATGCTAATACAACTTGATATCGCAGAAGAAAATCCATGCAACCAAAAACATGCAACTGGATCTGCATTACTCAAATTGTTACCTATTTTTATTCATTCAGAATAAGATTAATAAATCTAAAAAGAAACTGTGCCTGTAATATTTTCTGTATTCTTTTGTTTGTGTATGTGTTTTAAGATGGTTGTTAAACGGGCAGGCTGAATGTGCTAATTGAGAGATACAGTGGCAATCTTCATCATGGAAGCTTAGGGAGGAGAGGTGGGGAGAGAGTAAAGTGATTCATTGTTCCTCAGTATTGTGTGGCATCACTCACAAGCAATGGGGAGGAAAGCTCTCTTCCAGAGATGAGATGTTGTATATTGAGATGAATCAGAAAGAGGTTCTTAGCTTTTGTTCTGTGCTTTTCCATGCCCAAGTGGGTGTGAGTGTGGGGAAGGAAGGCCTGTGGCAGACGTAGAAGCTGTCATAACAAAATCATCCCATCTTAACTCAATAGTGGCAGGTAGGTTTCCCACTAAATCTAAGAGAAAATGAGGTAGAGCATAGCTGCTCTTTGAATTCAATTGGGGAGAACGTGTTGTTAAGTGTAATCTTTTTTTTCTCCCAGGTAACTAGTGATAGAACAAGAGGCAATGGCTTTAAGTTAAGCCAGGGGAGGTACAGATTGGATGTCAGGAAGTACTTCTTCACTGAAAGGGTTATCAGGCACTGGAATGGACTGCCTAGGGAGGTGGTTGACTCACCATCCCTTGAGGGGTTTAAAAGACAGCTTGAAGATATGGTTTAGTAGTGGACAGGTACGGTTGGACTTGATGATCTCAGAGGTCTTTTCCAAACAGGCTATTCTGTGTTTCTATGATTCTGTGATCTTAATGATGCCATTGTAATTTTATCTTTTGTAACTTTTATTCCATGACTGAAACTCTGTTTCTCAAGTACCTTTCTTTTTATCTGTAAACTTGTTTAGCAATAAATCTGGATAGTCATCTGACATACAGCAAAGCATTCCTTACCCCAGTCTGTTACAAACCTTAAAACTGGTGCACTGGACACCCTGAAAAAGTGCTAAGTTATCCAGTGCATTACATTTCTGTTATCTAAAGAGCAGCAGGATAAATACCCATAGATGTTGCATGGCAGTTTATTATGAGATTAAGCAGAGGAAAAAATGTCTTCTTGGGACCAGTGATGACTACTGAAATTCTCTGACTGGCAGTAAAAAGCTGAGAGTATGAGTGGTGGGCTCCTTATTGGCTTTTAACTGAGACTAGACATGATAGTAAATTGTAACTTTGGGGTAATGGTACATTTGGGGTTAACTGTGCACCTGATCTCATCTTTGAGGAATACTCTAAAGAGTAATAAGGTCACTTCCGATCTCTTCGATGTCTCTTCACTTTCGATGTCTTCTTTCTCACCAACACTTTATGACTGCAAAATCTTTTGATGTGTCCAGTCCTTTACTATACATTATCACAGAGACTAGCCCAGCTGGGGACAAAATTTCAAGTGGAGATTTTAAGGGCCACAGTAGTATAAGGTCAAAAGTCCATCCATTGAAATGTTGTTGATTTGGTGTGCCAGTTTTTGCAACCAGTAGTGACGACAGAGTGCTATGCCGAAATCATATTTAGATGACTCTGCACAACCTGCATGGCCAGATACCTGTTGTTTGCTGAGTGCACAGTGTGCATTCTTGGGAAGAGCCAAACTCATGAATCTGGAGCCACAGAAAGAAGCCAAAAGGGTTTTTGCTTCTTATTGATAGAAGAGAATCGTTAGTAAAAATCTGGGCAGAGTATCAGAGTTGAAAGAAGTAAAAAATATTTTCTATCTTTTAGTAAAGAAAAAGAATAAATGACAGTTTAAAGAACATTCAGGATGTTATATAAAAATAATTACTTGGACAATAGCATATTGCAGCCAGACTACAGATACCTACAAAAACCAAGAGGAAATACTTTATCAGCGAGTAAAACATATTTTTTTTGGACTTCATTGATAACACTCACATTTTGCTAGCTGCTACACATCCCTCAGAAGCTATGATAGAAGATCTAGGGAAGAATCAATAGTGAAGAATTCATGTTCTAGAAGAGCATGGTACAGTCAGGAAAGGCTGACAACATTTGCCTGAATGCACCTCTACCCATGAATCAAACCCTGAGTAGGTGCAAGCAACAGATGGCTTATACAGTTTTGTTAAATTTTTTTTTAGTATCAATACTAAATAGTCAGGCACTGAGATGGGCTACCTAGGGAAGTGGTTGAGTCACCATCCCTGGAGGTATTTAAAAGGTGAGTAGATGAGGTGCTCGGAGATATGGTTTAGTAGTGTACAGGTACAGTTTGACTCGATGATCTCAAAGGTATTTTCCAACCAAATTATTCTGTGATTCTGTGAATACTTAGAGTTTACTTTTTCTGATCTCTATTTGATTACATTTAGTGCTGGCAAATCCTTTCTTTCTATCTTTGTACAGTTTTTAAATTAAATGCTCCCTTAGTTTAATTTTATTTAAAACTATGCCTATTAATAAAGAACCCTCTTTCAGTTGAGCTCTTACTTTTCTTATTTTTTTTTCCATTTAATATAAGATTATTTTAACTTTTTGTCTTATGTTTGCATTCACCATTTGGTTTGTAATTATCAGCTAGAGAAACAGGTACTCTCACTGAGTCAGTGGAAGGCTTGATTTGTATCACTGGAAAGAGGCCATGTGCTTAAACCAGGGAAAATATTGAAAACTGATAGCTGATGGAGGGGAATTGAGTTCTGATGACTCGGATGAATTTGCTCCAATGAAGACAAAAAATAAGAGAAGACTTAAAGTGTAGGACAAGCTGATGGTTATTGGCTCTGGGAGAGGTCTGGACCTCTGTACCACAAGGAGTTGAATGTGATGGCTGTTACGTGCCATATAATAGAAAATGTCAGTAAAAATGGGATCAAGAGAAGACTTGTCCCTGTCAGGGAGTCCAGATTCTAGCAGAAAGGCTGCCCCTTCTTGCACAGTTTTCTAGCACATAGATTTTAATCCTAAACCAAGTTTTAAATACATAAATCCATCATAGTCCCATTAAGGTCAATGGTGAAACTCTCACTCACTTGCAAGGTACAAAGCAGACTCCTCAGGTAGGAATATGTCTCACTCTTCTTTCGGCAACAAGAAGAAAATATGTACTGCAGCTGGAAATGTCAGGAATATAGTGTTGCTGTTTTGTTTTGTTTTGTTTTTTCTGTGAGATTAGCTCAGCAAATTTATCCTGTGACTGGCCTACAGAAGCGTTCATATAATTCAATAATAATCCTCATCACAGCCTTTGGCTTGGCTGGTCTGATATCACATGGTTTGTAGTTGAGGTGGAAAAGATGATTCTGCACTTCAGCCTGTAGAAAAGACCAAGCAAGCTGGGTTTTGATGTTCAGTTGCTAGCAGTCTAGCTGTAGATATCACTGGATATTTGAAATGGATATGTTTAGATGGGGTGTGTGTGGGGAAATCTGAGGTAATGTTGTTTACTTGAATGTGGCCTTTAAGTGTGAAAATGCAGTAAATGACAGAGGATAGATCAGTCACAAAGCCTTGAAAGCACTCTGACTAACTCTATATTTGTTGTTACAGAATGCAAGGAGAAGAATGGCATAGTCAAAACAATGAGCTAAGAAAACTAACTTTGCAGCTGACAGGCTAGAAGCAACTTAAGATGGTATTTGTCAAAGCCAGAGAAAATAATATTGTGGGAAGCAAGTAATAAGATAGTGAGTGATGAGGTTATAAGTCTCGACTGTGAAGAAGTGTTATGCAGAGAGAATTGTAAGGTAGACAAGGATAAGGAGGTCAAATCTAAGATTCCTGATCATAAGTCTTTGTGGCATTTCCCACAGTGGTAAAGTTAAAGGTAATTGGAAGAAAGCCAGGATTTTGCTTTGGGCATGTTGCACTTAAGCTTAAAGTCTTAAGTCAAAGCACTAAGAGGAAATGTCAGAGCAACAGACTATTAATGTAGTTTGAATTAAATGGAAGACATCTATGGATGGGTAATAAATCTGTTGGTCACTGACCTAGAGAGGGTAGATGATTTTTTATTTACCCATATGGCTTATTTACAGGCAAAAAGCATAGAGGAATAAGATTGCAAAGTTTCTGCTGAGTGCTGGGTCATGGAGAAGATTAATAAGCACCTTCAGAGCTTTGCTACAGGAGCCGTTGTGGAGGGAGGAGGTTAACTGGGAGAAGATCAAGTCACAGACACCAAGTGAGAATACTTCTGATGCTGATGAGAAGACAGTAATAGGATGGGTTAAATACTAGTTTTGCCATTTGACCAAGAAAATTATTAGAGACTGTCTTAAGTGGATTTTAAGGGGGGCACAAAAGGCATGAATTAAATTGTAGGGAAGAGCAATCTCAGCTAGATATTGTAGACAGCATGGAAAGATGGACCACTGGTGATGAAAATGTTGACATACACAGTGAGTTTCACTAAAATTAAAGAGACTAAAGCGTGGAGGCAACAGCACTTTTATCTGTCTTGTCTCTGTTGCACATAGGCTTGTTTGGCAAATGTTTCTTTCCTTATGCATGTATGTCTCTTAAATGGAGATCTTAGTGCTCTAATACACCTAATAGTAAGGCTACCAAAAATCTGTTTCATACCTCAAGACTATCTACCTTATAGCCATACATGCTGCCATCTCACAGAATAGCCTCAAAAAAACCCCCCAAAAAACCCAAAGAAATGTAACTGTTTTTTTAAAAAAAGTTTAATCACTCAAATTCTGTTATATCTTTTCACTAGTAAATCTTCTAGACATGGCCTTAATGATGGCTGATGAACATATCATAGTAGCACCATAGTATCAAAGGCATGGAACTTCAAACAGTACCAGAGCTGCTAAGCAATACTACTGTGGATTTTTGTATCTGCAATGACAGCCTTGTGCCTACTCTACACAGACAACTTTTTCCTATCTTTGTCACTCTCCTACCCTGTCAGAGATAGGTCAGCAGTATCTACAAGGCCTCTCTACTCCACAAGGCTACAAGCAAGGGCTGCAAACTGGCCATGCTTCCCTTGCTCCCTATGTGACAATGCCTCTACCTCTCCTCTGCAGAAAGCCAGAGGCATTGCAGAAGAGCAGTGCACAGAAAGAGAGCAGCTTGTGCTGGGACAGGGAATCCTGTGGGGATGGGAAAAGCAGACTCAATCCTCCTGCTTTTGACCTTCAGTGTAGGGTCAAAGGTCTGTGGGAACAGTAGTTCTTCCTTCCCCAGCGAGATCAGATTGTCAGGAAAGCTGTCTGAAACCCTATTGATCACTGGTTCAGAAAGTTCAATAGTGTCAGCAAAGCTGCAATACCTTTTTCTTCTCTTGTATTGAAGTCATGAAAGAATGAAATGCTTTTCTGCCCTGAGAAGAGTCCTAGCTCAGTAATTCTCAGGGGGTTTTTTTGTTTTGTGCTTTTTGGTTTTGGGGTTTTTTTTTAGTGGACACAGTACAGATTTTCTAGTTTGTGTATACTGAGTTTAAACATATTGGCAAGAAGCTTGCCTTTCTTAAGTATTTTTTTGTGCAACCTTTAGAAGTAATCACCACAGCTACAAGGATCTACAGCTTGAAGGCTGAATACCACTAGTCTAAACAAAAAGGTGGTGTTCCTCTTGCATCTCCTGCCTACTGAGGAGGTGAACATACTGATATGCTTTCTCTTTGGGGATGACAAGCGTTGCCTGCCAGCTGCATCTACTGGGACTGGTAACACAGACCTACAGCATGATCACCTGGACCACAGCATCAAGGGACCCAAGAAAGGTGAAAAGGGCATCACATGGTGCTTGTTCCTGTACAGTCTCTGAGGAGGGTGGCAACCTGGACTGCTCTTGTGGCTGACTGTTCACAGGGGTGAGAGAGGGCTTCCTTATACACCCTCTTCACCACCATTTCTAAACACAATCTGGCATCCTGTCTGACATCCAAGTGTGCTGTGAGTGCATAAGGAGGAGCGATGAAGTGAATTGGAACTGGATGTCAGCTCCATATGCTATGTAAACTGACCCTAACTAAACAACAAAGAGCAACTGGTATCCTAAATCAATGTTTACCTTTTAATAACCAATTCCCTGCACATCTCTCCAGAAGCACTTCTACAGAGATAAAAATGACCCAATCCTGTTTCTGATTTAAATGAACAGGAGCTTTTGTGTACCTGTTCCACTGGAACAAACCAAGTTTATAGCTTAAGTTGATAATATTTAAAGCATCATTATCACAGAGAGGAGAGCTATAAACCAGATTTAAAGGGATTAAAATACTATTTTTGAAGAACCCATCTTTCTGGTCAAATATTTTGCAAGTATGGAGTTTGAATTACAGGTTTGTCTGATCCTATGTGTGCTTCTGGCCCTCAGGTCCCGTGTTTCTGGATCTAGACACAAGACTTTTAACTGAGGCTGGTTTTGTTTGATTTTTGTTTTGTTTTCTTTTTGTTTTGTTTTGTTTTCTTTTTTTTTTTTTTTTTAACTGTGATTTTTCATTTAAACAGTGGCTGATTGTGAAGATGCTAGACTTGTGTCAGGGCACTCAGTGAGACATTTCTTTTGAGGATTTTTTGGAAGCATTGTAGGAAGTACTGCCCTCAGGTAAAGTTGGCTCCCTTAAAGTCAAGATGCCACAATGGATAATGTGAATGCCTGTTTCAGCAGAAAGCCATCTAGGTCAGCTTAAATCACTAAGGAAGGTTATTCTTAAACCAGTTCTGTAGGAGGACACCTGCCCAGGCCCCAGGGGTATGTGCTTAGGCTCATTTTTAATTTAAATTGTTTTGAAGGAGAGCTAATCAGAATCTGAAAATATTTGATGGTGATTAAATTTAGAATTCATGGATAATTAGCCCGGGGAAAAAATCCCCAAGCTATCTGCAGATGCTGAATTCAGCATGTGTCACTGGAGCTCCAATGGCAAATGCTTCCTATAGCCTTCAGAGCTGCTTTTCTCAGGTCGTCATGCAGTGTTTTGGGAAGACAGTGCCTGAGCACAAAGTACGGCAAGTGAAGATAAGACAAACATTGGGGCTCTCCTTAGAGATATCTCTTATTCCTCTGACCTTGCGAAGCCACCTTTACAGAGCTGTTCAACTTTTCAGAAATTCATTCCCAGGTAGAAAAGAACAGTTCCTACTGGTATTTTTGCTGTGCTCCAAGAAACTTTTGTTGAGTTCCTGAATAGTGGGGAAGTTCCTAATTGCTTTTAACCATCTCTGTCCTCCCCCCTGCTTTGTTACCTTTTCTCTGCTTTTGACTCCTGAGATATTCTGAAGAGCCTCTCAGCTCTCAAAGGGAGCACTGGAGCTGGTACAAAGATCTCCAGAGATAGCACTATTTTCAGTGTACATGATTTATTGATCTCAACCCAAAGAACCAAGCTACATATTCTCAAGCTCTACCTCCTGGTATCTTCTCTCTTAGCTGTTTTATATAACTACAGATAAAAAGAATTCCTGTCACTGTTCCTATTTTTGTCCTCACTATAAATGGTTGCATTTTTATTTGGATGGGACGCAATTATGAACAGAGTGTAGTCAGCTAGCAGCACTACAGTAGCTGAACTGCTGTTCTGATGGACTATCTAAGAACTTCTGTAACAGGTATAGTTGTTGTGGAGATAACCGGCCTCACTTTGAAGCTGCAGAGCCTTTACACTCCTTTGGTCTTCCCTCTGTAAGCTGCTTATTGGTCTCCCTGGTGGAAGGGATCATCAGCATTAGCTTCACTAGAAGAACAAAACAAATACAAAAGGCTTTTTAAATAGGATACATCCATATCCTAGATTGAGGTGACACTTAAGAAAGTGAGGTATCAATAAACTACCAAAATAACCATGATTACCCTGTCCGATACTGAAGAAAAGGTGAAGACAAAGGCTCTTTGGTTACATGGGCAGAAAAGGGCGGGACAGTTATCACCCTGTCTGCAGAAATTAGTGATGCTGCTACTGGAAGACTGCCTGCGCTTCAAAAGCATGGTGAAGAACTGAAGAAAATTCAGACAAGAGCTGCGTAATTGCTTTGAGATTTGCAAAAGCAGTTTTTTTTAATGAGAAACTAGGGATGCTTGATACATTTTCAATCACCAGCTCAAGGCTCATTAGTCAAGTAGACAGACGTTAATTTTGACATCCCAAGGCTGAGCAGAGCCTGGTTTCTTCCACTGTGGTAGTTAGGTGGAACCTGAGCAGCAATAGCAAGGCAGCTCTGGGGTTTGGGCATGTTGCTTCTCCTGCTCCTGAGGGACAGGAAGAGTGGGGCTGGTGACTGCTGCTCTGGAAAAGGGCTTTTCCTCACCCCAGCAGTATTTGTTATCCCATTAATTATTACTTTTCTAAGGAGAGGCAGAAACCTGATGGTTTCTCATGGTCTTGGACACATAAATGCTAATGTCTGTGATGCTATTGCCTTTTTGGTGAACTTCTCTGTGCTTCCCTCAGAAACTGCTTAATCTGTTTCAGTCTAAGGGGACAAAGCCACAGCTCTAAAGGGGACCAGGGTGGTACCTAGGTCTCCCAACACAGAGCTGGAACATGGCCAGGACATACCCAGCAGAGTAAGCCTGCAATGCACCCTGAGGAGTGAGCTAGGATTATGGTATATACTTACTTTTTCCTCCCTTGGGACAAAGCTTTATATCTTACAAGAAATTTCTCTTTTGAAATAGTCCATGGAGCCCAGTCAGATCTAATCTTTCTTCTGAAACTTATTCTTTTGCTTCATTATCTAAGAGGCCATATGATCATTCTTCTCAATTAAAATAAGTGGTTTTACTTCAGCTCCTTGGAGATGCAAATATCTCCTGCTAGAGCAAAGTCCTTGACTAGCTGATTAATAACTCATTGCTTCTATGAGTGGGGAAAGCTCTTCCTATTCCTTCTCCCTTTTTGACTCTGACATGATGAAAAGTACCTTAAACTTACTTTATTTTCTCTAACATGAGGTATATGACAAATGTGTCCAATACACATAATAATGGTAAATAGGCGCTTGTCTGAAAGCAGACACAATGGTGATTCATCACTTTGGGGCGATGGGACCCCAACAAGCTTCTACTAAGCACATGTAGCAGTCTCCAATTGCACAGTTACATCCAAGGAGGACAGAGAGCAGTGACGGACCCGAGATTTGGGTATTTCAGTGACTCTGTGAAGGCAGACAATTAGCTATTGCTGTGGCACCATAAACAGAGTGGAAACATCAGAAATAAGGTTATATCATTATGCAAACTATAACCAGTCTCAGCAAACAGCATTATAGCATTTTACCAAGCTTTCTTAGCTGAGACAATTCCAGGCAAGTATAGAAGCAGCTACTCCTCTGTAAAAGCTTTAGTGTGAACTGTGTACTTTATGTCATGTCTTTTATTCTTGTCTCATATGGAGGTGTTTTTCAGAATTAGCAAACATACAATTCAGTATATATATTACTGGAACTATGGTACTGAACAGTGATTATTGTTAATAGACTTGCTGGGGTTTTTTTGCACTGGGGATTTAGTGGCATGGTTAAGAGCTTTGTATCACCATATATGTGCTGTTTCTGTCTGTGTGGTATTGTCATAAGGAAGTTCAGATTATTAAAGGAATATTGAGATTCTGTTTTGTTGTTTTGTTTTTTTTTTTTTTCTCCAGAATTTTTTCTAACATTAATGGCCAAAATAGATCTTAATCTTAAGAAATTATATACCCTAGTGCACTAGTGTTCACCCGTGTCTGGTTTTGGATAATAAATTACCACACCTCAGGTTTCTCTGGATCTTTCCTGAGCTGAAGCTTCTTAGCTTATTCCTTTATAGTCTTACCAAATTCTGTGGTTTAAGCAGCACAACAATAGATATCATAAAGCAAGTGGAATATTTGTCTTTATCCTTCACAAAGTACTGGGGTGATTTCTGCATGAACTAGCAGAACCCTGCAGCAAGATGCCTGGAGTCCCCATTTGGTACCAGGGACCACTCTGACTGTAGGCAGAGCTGGCAGTGCCGGGGTGGCCAAACAGCCACGGCCCATCTGCCCCTTTCACCTGTCCTGAAGCACTGCAAAACCAACCAGCTGCTGCAACTGGAGAAGGGCTGGTGGTGATTTAATGGGATCCTTCCTGCAGCAGCAGTTACTTTCCCATGACAGCAAGCCTGGCCCTCGCTCTCTGCTGCTTGCAGCAAGGGTGGTGCTATGCCCCAGTTTCAGAGGGACCAAGTTTTGGGTGCTGAGAAAGTAGAGAAGATACAGAGAAAAAACATACAGCCATAGAGATCAACTTTAAACTCATTAGAGCATGTCAGCATACAAACAACTTGTAAAAGTATGATATAGCTGCCTAATTACTAAGCAAGATGCATATTTTAAAAGGCTGAATCTTGTGAAGATATAAAAGACCCATTGACATTTTTTGTCCTTTTTCTTTTTTTAGAGAGCAACTAAATTCTATTGACCTTTTAAAGTGATTGAATTAAAAAGCTTTAAAGCCCTAGAATTTGTTTTTTAAAGTCAATCAAAATTTTGGCATTTCAGTATATCTGGCATTTCAGTATCCTAATTTTCATCACCATAAAGATCAATACTATCGTCCTTCCTGTTTATGTTATTTTATTTCCTCCAGAAGCTGACTTGAGTGTCAGAGAAGATCTCTAGATCTCTGTCAAGCAAGATTTCAGTAAGAAATAGAGGAAAATATTTCTTGTGCCTGATTGTTAAATATCACTGATTTTGGTGCTACGTCCTGACTTCATTTCTATCAAATCTTTCACAATACGTGCAGGAGCTCGTGGGCCTAATAGAAAACATAAGCTCTGGAGCAGACGAGTTACTTGAGTTATTGAGCTTTTAGGTGACATAATTCTGAGAGATGGTTTTCTGAAATAAAATGCCCTCTGCTTCTACTTACTTTTCCTTGTTTTCTTCTCTAAGAAAACACTGAGAAAACATGCTTGCTCTGAAAAGTAGTACCTTTGAGGCCCGTTGTTTTCTTCTATGTCTCTAAAAGGACAAGATATGAATTTGTTAGTGAGTTACCAGACAATTCAATATGCGGTGTATCCAAGAAGCCAAATGAATGCACTTTCATTTGATACCTCTTGACATAGCTGAAAGTTTGAATTTTTAAGTCAGATTTACCAGAAGGCTTCTGGGGCCACAGCCAGGAGCACCTAACAGTTGTATTCTCAGATGATCTTCCCTGATATCTCCAAGGGAGATCACAGAATCACAGAATGGTGGGGGTTGCCAAAGGAGGTTCCCTACAGCAAGTTGCACAGGAAAGCATCTAGGCAGGTTTTGAACATCTCCAGAGATGGAGACTCCACAACCTCTCTGAGCAGCCTGTTCCAGTGCTCCAACACCCTTTCAGTAAAGAAGTTTTTCCTTAGGTTTGTATGGAACTTTCAGTGTTACAGTTTTTGAGCAGAGATGTTTACATGTTTCATAACACTACAGTGTGCATTGCAGCCCCCTTATTAATGTGACAGGGGGTAAGACATGTCGTGGACAAGAGAATCAGAATAAAACAAGGTTTCCGAACTTCTCTGTCTTCTTACCAGAATGGGATCACTTCACAGCATTTCAACAATATTGGCTGGCAGCCAAAAGATACATACATCAAATCAGCATCAGGGCTTTAATAGCTCATAATATTTTAATGGTTTTTAATGTATTAGATTATTATAAGGGTATTATAATATACCAACATTGTTCTCAATTAATATGTGAGAAAGATACTCCCTGCAATTTGCTCTTTCCATAGAGAGTGGAATTTTACAGACTCTGCCTTACTCTGAAGGGAAGAGTTAACTTTCAAAGGGCCTTTGCTATGTGTGCTTTTGGTTGAAAGAGAGCTATAATATTTGCTCAGAGACCAATAGCTGTGGGGTAAAATTATCACTCAAATACAAAGGGATCTGATTAGATAAGAGTTGCCTAATCTATGGTGTAGTTCAAACTGCAACTAACATTTTAGGTAGCTGCAATTTAAAAGGTCTTGATTAGATGTTAGATTTGGATAACCATATGAAAGCCAGTAAATTGAGACTGGTTATTAATCTCAACTTCCCTCTTGATTACTGAAGACTATTTAAAATAACAACATTAATAATAACAATAATAAAATAATTTTGAGTTTTTCCCAAGGACTGAGGGGTTTGCCTTTTAAAAATGTAATGATAAAATTGAAATGAGGTCCATTATTTCAGAATTCAGAGGACAATGACAGAAAATTTCTGTATTCCGTGAAGCTGTTAAAGTCCTTTGATATTCTAATTGAAGTTTACTACAATCAAAATTAAGGGATAGATTGTGTGGAAACTACTAGATAATGTTTTCCTAAGTGTGAGTTTGAATTTCATGTCCCTTACAACTTAGATGCATGAGGTGCAGGCTTCAAAGTATAGGAGAATGTGCCTGGGAAGAGAGATGGAGTAAGATACTCTGCCCTTGCTGTAATAAACCTACTTTAGAGAAGGACTATACTCAGTGGGACGTTATAAGACACCCTGTGTGACAACAGACTTTCTAAGTCCTTGGTTGCAAAGAGTGTGCCCCATGCCAGGCATTCCTTCTGCCTGCAGCCCTCTCACAGTCAGAAGGAGATGAAACCAGAGAGTGCAGTGGGCATGCTGGGTGAGAAACCCAAGCATTGCAAGGAACCCTGTGGCTGCAGAATCTGGGATTTAGGGGAGGCTCAAGTGAGGAAGTTCTGCCCACTTCAGGGCCATGAGTGTGTGCCCCCCCACAACCAAGTGAGGATGTCCAGGGCTGCTGGTGCTGAGCAGTTGGTGTCTCCAGACCTGGCTTGGTGGAGTCATTCCTTTTCTTAAAAACAAGCAACACCTACTTGTTGGGTCTAAGGACACTCTATAGTCTAGCCACTCAGCTGCCATGTGGCAACTCAAAATCCAAGCCCACAATGCCAAATATTTTATATCCACAGTCATATTTTGGCAGTAATTCAAGCCCTTGTTGCTAGGCTCAACAGAAAGGCTGGCAGCCAAATGGACATGGAAAAGAAAGTGTCTTCTCACACTTACAGATGGTCTGACCAGATCAAGGGCAAAGATCTTTGATGGGATTGAAAAGTTTATGCTGTCTCTGTGTCTACTCTGGATGTTTTCCAGCTAAATAAAGAGTTCAGAATCCAGCTGCTGTCCACAGATTTTTCTAAGTACTAAATCTACAGAGCTATACCTGTGAAAGTGCATTTATCATAGACAAAACTGAATTTCTGAAAAACATTTATTAAAAAAGATTGACTACATCTTTCAGTAGGCTTGTCAAGATTTCATATCTCACTTTTCATCTTTACCAAGTACATTAATAGCTTTTAAGACTAAATGATATGAATGCTAGATATCTCAGCAGTGCATTAGAGATGGACAGAACAGTTTTCTGGCTTTGTGCACATGACTGGTGATAAGGAGAAAAAGCACAGTGAATAGGGTTGTTTGAAAAAAAATCAGGAATTTTCCCCAAGTCCAAACAGATTCATAAAGAAGATTGTGATTAAACAGCTGAAATGCAAATTAAATTTGCATTGCCAAGCTGATATTTCTCACTATATCCTAAATATTTGAATGGCTGAGTGTTCCTGAAAATATCTTCAATTTAAAAAAAAAACCAAAAACCAACAAACCCAAGAAAAAACTTTTCTTGTTTTAGTTAATATACATCTATCACTACCACTTTCATCAGTTCACCATTTTTTCTGTTTAGGATTTTTGATTGCCTGATCAGACAACAGAAACAGACCAGTAGTGAGCTCTGAAAGTAAACAATCTGTGAATAACTCAATCTCTGAAAAATCATTTATTCTCACTATTTATTCTCACTATTTATTTTCACAAACTGCAAAACTGAACATGAATGACTAGATACAAACCCCTAAAAAGCCCAAAACACCGACAACACATCAAAGCAGTTAAGCAAGTGGCAAAAATACAATCTTTCCTAAAATCTTTTCTAACTGCAATCACTATTCAAAACTGATTAATGTTTTTATTAGGTGAATTTACCTAATTCTAAGCAGCCACTCATGCCTTTCTGCTCTGGCTGTATGATACAATATGGCTGGTTGCCTATCACAACTAAGAGAAATAAAACTAGCTTCAGGTAAAATATTTTTTTCCTATCTGAACCCCTCCTATATGAGCTCTGTCTGATCTTACTTTCACTCAAGTTAAGAAAGGGTGCTTCATACATGTTACGTTTTTCATTCAGATGCAACAGATTTTTTCAATGAGTTGCTGTCCTGGTTTTTGCTAGGATACAGTTAATTTTGCTCAAGGTGCAACATCTTTACTTTGAAACAAATTAAGTCACCTTCTATAACAAGATGTAAGATTGATTGTATGCGTGTGTATGTGTGCATGTGTTTTTACTTGATTCCCATCATCACACCATTTAGTGCACTTACCCTACTATGGGCTACTATTCCAGGCCCTGCACCGACATAGCTATTAGTACAGGCCAGCAAGGGCCTCACTTGCTGTGGAGGCTTAGAAACTGGGAATGTCCCTGCCTTTCCATATAATCCATTTTAGGGCCAAGGAGCAGGAATTCTGGGCTGAACATTGGGTCTCTGTACACAGAATCACAGTATAGTCTAGATTGGAAAAGACCTTTAAGATCACTGAGTCCAATCATTAACCTAACACTGACAGGTCCCCGACTAAACCACGTTCCTATGCACTTTGTCTACATGACTTAAATACCTCCAGGGATGGGGACTCCACCACTGCCCCGGGCAACCTGTTCCAGTGCCTGATAACCCTTTCAGTAAATAAATCCTTCCTAATATTCAATCTAAACTTCCCTTGGTGCAACTTGAGGCCATTTCCTCCTGTCCTATCACTTGTTACTTGGTTGAACAGACCAACCTCCACTTCTCTACACCCTCCTTTCAGGTAGTTGTGGAGAGCATTAAGGTCTCCTATCAGTCTCTTTTTCTCCAGGCTAGACAATCCCAGTTCCCTCAGCCATTCCTCATAAGACTTGTGCTCTAGACCCTTCACCAGCTTTGCTGCCTTTCTCTGGACATACTCCAGCACCTCAATGTCTTTCTTGTAGTGAGGGGCCCAAAACTGAACAGTACTTGAGGTGTGGCCTCACCAGTGCCAAGTACCGGGGTAAGAGAACTTCCCTGGTCTTACTGGCCACACTATTCCTGATACAGACCAGGATGCCACTGGCTTTCTTGGCCACTTGAGCCAAGAAGGCCAACATATTCAGCTGGCTATCAGTCAACATCCTCTCTGCCACTCCTCCCTAAGCCTGTAGCGTTGCCGGGGATTGCTGTGGGCAAAGTGCAGAACCCGGCATCTGGCCTTATTGAAACTCATGCAATTGGTCCTGGCCCATCGATCTAGTCTGTTCAGATCCCTCTGCAGAGTCTCCTTACCTTCAAGCAGACCAACACTTCCACCCAGCTTGGTGTGTCCTGCAAACTTACTGAGGGTACATTCAGTCCCCTCATCCAGATCATTGATAAAGATGTTAAGGGAAAATGTGGCATGCCTGTGAGTCAGGCAGTGGAACTGATCTTCCAAGCTGAGTACAAGCAGGTTGTTTCTGGAGGGGTGAGCAAGGTATGGGGGTGACATGGCTTCCAGGGAAGGAGGTAGCTGCTTCCTGGAGCAGGTTGCAGCTGAGGTGAGTTATAGTGAATTATTTTAGCAGTTTGATTGACTGAAGCAGATCAGATTGCCTCCAGCATAATCTTTAATTGCTAACTGACAGCTATTTGGTTTCAAGTTCTTCAGACCAAGCATACCACCCCTGCAGAGAGGCAGGACTTCTCACGACTTGAGACTAAGGTCTGCTTTTGTCCGCTCTGTATGGGAATAAGGAAAATTTGCATCTGATTTTGACAGTGAGCTCTGCCTAAAGGATATGCATAAATATTACTGTGTTTTCATCAGTGTGTTCAAAGCAGATGTTCTCCATGGTGGCAGATTTGGTCTCAAACAGGGATAAAAGGAGATGGGTGGACACTCTCTGTAGGGCACACATTGAACTTTGCAGTGACATAATCATCAGTCTTAGCCCATCAGTCACACCTGGTGAGTTGTTCAGAGGAAGAACACAAAGGCATTAGCTGACCAGGGCTAGAAATTTTTTGTGCTCTAGGATATTAAAATGACCAGTAAGGTTGTACTTGACCCCTCCCTGCCAAACAGGTGTGATGTATTATGTCCTTCCTTTGTTCTCAATAACATTCTGAATGGCAACTTTTGAGAAGACAGGCACTTTAGGGAAACTTTGCAGATGTTTTCCCTTCCTTAAGTCTTGCTGAGATAGATTAGGAATGCTCTCACATATGAGCAACTCCCTAAAATACAGTCCAAGCCAGCAGAAACTATTATTAAATTAACCTCATTCCTCTCTGTGGAGCCCTTCACTCCAACCAGTTGAGTGCATTTTATCTCTATTATATTAGAGTCTGCTGTAAAGAGTTATGTTAGAGTGATTTCATTTTTTCAACAAACCTACTCACCATCTGCATTTGGCAAAACTCGTTGACATCAGTCTTTGTTGCTTAGCAATAAATACTTGTGCTGACTCCAGTCACAAAGAGTGTTCATTACTTTGTCATTCAGACATTTTACACAGCCTTTACGGCCTCAGAAATCGTTTATTTACGCTGGCCTTCTTGGAAGAGAGGGGGAGGAGCTGAAAAACAAGCATGTAGAATGAGAGGAAAGGCACACAGATCTTGGAAGGTGTTGGACATAAATAGCAGAGAACCTGTATTAGATCCACAAGCTCAATAAGGAGGAGAAAAACACCTAAAAGAAATCAATTCAATACTATTACTATAAATTATTAAAGCAGTTTTAGAGCTTGCCAGACATCAACGATCTTGAACACTGTTAAAGTGTATGTTTTGTAATGGCATCAGTGACCCCATTCCATCAATATATGCTAATCAAGATGTACTAATCAGCAAGAATATCTGTATAAGAATGTGCTTTGTGCTTATATTCTGTTTCTGTACGTAATCGGAAGATGTTCTAATTTGAGCAAAATACCTAAAAAATTTACTTTTCTATAGAGTTCCCCAGTAATTATCTTGTTACTCATAACTTCAGAATTATTTGAATTTGGGAATAACTTTTATAGATAGTGTTAGCTCAGAATTGAACTGTGTTGAAACCTTTGACGAATGTTTTTATTTATAGAAAGTTAGTAGAGGAAATGCTTAAAGCTGCACAATTATAATTGCTTTACTCATTTAGCAGTCACTATGGCCCACTTCTATTCAGATGTCTAATTGTAAGATATTAACCTTTGACATTCAGACTAGAAAAAAATCGGACTAGGCGGCTCCAAAAAGGCAGAATTAGAATTTAAAATGAAATAGGTCACTTGTCATAGAGCATGCTACATTTAATAGATGAACAAGCTAACAAATGAATATAACAATGAGTCATCTGAAGTCAGAAAACAGCATACTGTTGGAATGTCAGATGACTTATAAAATGTTTAGTTTTTGTTTTTATTTGTGGACACATTATGCAATATAAGTTGATAATTTTACATGGGTAGCAGCAAGAATGCAGAAAAAAATCAGAATATGTGATAACAAATCTGTCATGGACAGAGTGTCTACTACAAAACACACGAAAGACCTGGTGTATTTTTCAGGAAATGGCAAAGAAAACTTCCCAAAGCTGAACTTCATTCAGGCATTGAATCTGAGACTCAAAATCTCTTTTTGCTTTGAAGGTGATGATTTGATTCTGATTTGCCAATATAATTTTTTTCATAGAATCATAGAATGGTTTGGGTTGGAAGGGACCTTAAAGATCATCTAGTTCCAACCCCCCTGCCATCAGCAGGGACACCTTCCACTAGACCAGGTTGCTCAAAACCTCATCCAATCTGGCTTTGAAAACTTCCGGGGAAGTTAACTTTCAGTCTCAAGCAAAATAATAATAAAAGCAGTCATGAACTATGAACTGGGCATTTAGAGTTAGGCTGCTGACGAAGTAAAGTGACCTGAACAGATACTCCAGTCATATGTAAAAGACATAGTGCCTAAACAGCTGGTCAGGCATGTTTAAAGAACATAGCCGCTGTGCAGCCTTCGAGATCAGAAGGAGAGATTGGAAAGTTAATGTTGTTACAAAAGTCACATTCCTTCAAAATGTGCCACAAGCAGAAAAGGAGAAATACTTCTTCCATGTCAGCCTTAAGTCAAGACATAATTCAGGTTGCCCACTTGGAAGGGACAATGCCACCATGTTAGTGCAATACTGACCTGAATTGCTTTGGTAGAGGCAAGATCAGGTTGCCTAGACACTCTGACAGAGAAATTCTGATTTTGAGCCTCAAATGGCTGCTCCTGCTCACCAGGACTTGCTTCGGGAATCTGTAAGGCAGCAATGCATTGTGTTGCGTGGCCATGCTCAGTCAGCTGAAGTGCTCTGAAACGGAGAACCATTATAGTGGCCTGAATGGACATTCAGTTCAAGCATACACAGCTATGAAGTGCTGCAAACTTGAAAGTCTAACCCTCAGCCCTTTCAGAAATGTCTCCTATTAAATACAGCACACTGCTGAAATAGTAAGCAAAACATAAAGGGAGCTGTGCTGAAACAGCAAAAGAAAACTTTTTGCTTCAATAGGAAGGAGAAAAATGTAAAAGTATCTGGACAGAAGGAGAAAAAACCCTAATCAAAAGGTTATATTCTGACAAGAGGAAAAAAAAAAAAAAAAGAAAGATGGAAGATGACACTTTGAGGAGCCAGAAGCGGGGAATAACAAGAAACCTAAGGATCCTTTTGGAAAGACTGGTATTCTTCAATACCAAAGAGAGAGCATCTGTAAAAGTTTTCCCAAGGAAGATGCTGACTTTTCTAAAAATGCAGTTCAATATAGGAGGGTCAGTGTATTCTCAGTGAATGATGGGTTAGGCTTTGTGCTCCTGACAAATCCAAGATCAAGTTGAATGACCAATTGCCCTGATATAGGCTTGGAACAGCTCCATCTCTGCAGCGCTGATTATATTGACATTTCCCTTTCCTCTTCTGCTCCTTCCCTCTCTCTCTCTCCAGGATATGTTTTTCTCTTTGCCTATTTCTAGTTACTTTTTAACTATTTTTCCATGGTAAAGGAAGGCTCAAGTAGAAATATTAAAAAATCTTCTGCAGGAAAAATAAACCTCATATCAAATTCTAAATCCTGCATTGCTTAGACAGATCTGAAATCATGTAGAAAAATGCCACCCAACTCAATCTGAGGTGAGCCAGAAACTAGTTTTTGTTTTTTTGGTTCATTAACCTGAGAAAGGTCAAATTGGATAATCTAATGACCTGATCTGGATTTCAAAGCTACAAATAAGTTGAATGAAATGCTAGTGGGGCCCCAGGTTGCAGTGACAGAGCTAGCACAGCCCCTTTTCAGACACCTGGAGGAAGGGGTACCATGCATGTCCAAGAGCAGGTCAGGGTGCACTTTGGTATTCACCTTTCCCCAGTTCTCTGGGAAACACCAGCAGCAGTGGTCCCTCTCCCTCACTGGAGCTCCTTTCTGTAAACACATGGCACTAGGGAGCAGGTTGGGTTCTGATGTCCCCTCTTTTGGCTATAAACTTGTCATCAGCAGGCCCACAGTTGAGCTCCTTGAGTAGGAAGCACTAGTTTAGGGTAGTAGGGTGCTGTAGGGGATTCCAGTAATGGCAAGAAAAACACATAAGAGGCATCTTTGCATGCGATTTATGCCATCAGGGAACCATGCCTGTAGCTTTTTTATGTTTCTAAAAGATAAAATATTCAGCAAATATTTGCAGCACTCAGTGGAATGAGCTGTGAAATTAGGGGACCATGTTATTGCCTTTAGCAATAATACCAAATCAGGCACCACAAAGTAAAGGAGGCTATGGGGAAAATTGAGTTGATTAGCTGTCATTCCTCGATTATTTCTTTTCCATTATGCATTTAAATTTGTAATTTTTACAGTGGTTCATATGGTCAGGTGCAACAATAGAGCTGCAGAAAAAGAATTTTGCCACAGCTGAGGGTAAAGCTCTAAATTCAGCATTTTATTTCCTCCTTGCAGGATACTTTTTTCCATACTTTTATCAACAAAGTAGATCAATGACTCACTGCTTGCCAATACAACTCACACTACGTTTGCTCATTTCCCTAGAACCGAGACACTCAGAATAAAAATAAATGTCTGTTCTCACCACTTCCTGTTCTGCTCTCAAAAAGAAGTATTTCAGGGATTTAATTTCTCATCCCTGGCTTTCCTAGTTTCTCTCTGTTTATTGATGGGAGTGTCCTGCGACAGGAAATGGCCCTGTCATGTAAGCTGCAGTATGTTAAGGACTTCTTCCAGCCAAAAATAGGTACCAGAACTATCTTCTAGTTTGTTCCTGTTGTTTTGTATTAAATTCCAAATGTCAAACATAATATAGAGCTTAGAATAAATTCAACCTTTTATGCCATTTAAATTCAACAAACCGCTTCTAACAGCCTGCTTTGCAAAAGTACTTGAAACCTTATTAAGTATTTGTCATGTGGTTCATGATGTGTCCCTGCTTCAGAATGGATTGGTACATGATCCATCTGCTGACTTGTTTTAGAGATTAATATTTGCATTACGGAAACACTTGGGTGACAAGAATGAGACCACGTTAGGGTCAGTGTATGTACTCATCAGCTTAGGTCTTCAGGAAGGAAATATCTTTGAGTTAATGGTTCACTGTCCTAAAATCTCAGTGGGTTAATGGAAAACATTGTTCATCATTAGAGTTGTTACCAGTGAAGTTCAAATCCGAAGTGTATTATTGTACATTGAACCACTGTTAATCACCATAATATTCAACACCATATATCTGGGTTCATATAGTGCATACTCATCCTTGTACATGAAAAATACAATCTAATTACCTTATTCTAATAGAAAAGTAAGATATGCCAACAAAGCACAATGCTTGCATTTATTGTGTAAAATATTATGCAATTAGATAACCCCTGATTGTGAATGGCTTGGGAAAAAGACTCAGAACTAAGTAATAGATTCTGATTTCAGCAGCACCTGATTTTATTTGGACATAGATGTTACTTGACTTTTCTTCTCTGTGCATTAATGAAAATAACTGGAAAACCCACTAAAAGCAGGGCTCTTCAAAATGGTTTGTTCAACTCAAAGACACAAAATTCTGGTTAAACACACAGAAGTGTGACACTGTGAAAACAGTCTCTCTTTTCTTTCTGGCAGTTCCTTAGTCATCAGAATGACTGTGGAATAATAAATCTGTGGAAAAAATAATGCATGACACCAATGTCTTTAAAAAAAATACCTACTAATAATTATAGCTTTAATGAATGGTGTACTGAACATTTCAAATCCAAACTCAGTGGAGCAGCACTAACAGTTTACTCCTCCCACCGCCACCATTAGCAGGTCAAGGCTGCAGAGAGGGAGAAAGGTTTAATTTTTGGAAGTGAGTGGGAGTGGAGGTTCTGCCTGCACGGTCCTGCATGCCTGACTCTCTTGAATTTTCTCTGAGAGTGCAACTGAGGAGGAGGAGGACCTGTTTCAGAGGATGGCTGTGACAGTGATGAAAAACAAAAGGAAAGTTTAAGGGAGAAGAGAAGATAAATTTGACAGAGAGAGTGGGATGCCTTGTTTGTGGCAAGTTTCAACAATACTTGCCACAGGTGATGAGCATCAGCTGACCGACACAACAGAAACTTCTATGGCAGCATCTCAGTTCAAGCTGTTCATTACCAGTACAGCTGCTGGGATTGGCTTTGTAAAGAACAGCATGCTGAACATGTAAATTTTGACAGGATTTTACTGGAAGATTGCCTTCTAACTTTTGATCTGTCACGGTTGAGCTCTGTGGATTTTTGATGACAGTGTCTAAATCTGCCCTTCCCCATGTTGGCAGGCCTCCCAGTGTGCCCTCCAAACCATCTCTTTGTGTTCTGCCTGTATTCTTGCCTTTCTTTCATCTGCCCAGCCCTTATTTTTAGAACTGCTTATTCACCTTTGCATGTCAGATGTTCATACCTTTCATTCAACTTTTACAGTTCACTTTTGTCAAAAGCCTATAAAACTAACAAAGACAGGAGACTATTATCCCTTTTTTTACTTCTAATTTTTACTTTCAATATTTACCTTGGTGTGATTTTGATAATCCTAATGTAAGCTGTAAAAATCAATATGGATATAAGTTAAGAAAATATGATTTGCCAAATCATAATGAGCACATTCTGATTTACAAGATCAGGCAAGTGATCTGAAGCTATATTACAGTTTCCAGCCAATGTCAGACAAATTGTTTAATGATTTTCTTCTACAAATATACAAATTTATTGCACTAATGGAAGATTTTCACCTCCCTGACTTCATGAATAAGCTGATACAGACACAAGTACATCTCAGTCTGAAGATAATCAAATGTGTGGTGGGGTGAAATTCACTTACTTCCTGCTAAGCTGTAACTAGCGATGTTAAATTCAGAATTAAGATGCATGTCTGCACAGTTCCTTTGCAGATAAGGATGTTTTATTTCCTTGAATGCTAAAATGGTTCTGTGGTATGAGGTAGAAAATTTGTGGTACAAAAGATCTCGAGAAAGTAATTGAGTCAGTGAATAATTTATTGAATTTACTGAAAATATTGACCTAGATTTAATGTTTCCACATTCAGAACACAGAAAATGAGTTAAATTGGTATGTTGAGTTAGCCTAGAGTGAGACTGTTGCAGTATGATTAATTTACAAGTGTGAGTTGTTACTCAAGAAAAGCTATTTAGCTATTAAACGCTCTGCTTGGGTTACACTGACATTTCCTTCACACTAAGTTGATGACCTGCGGTCTGATCTTGCCAACCACTACTGAAGACAAGAGCTGTGAAAAAAGAAATCCTGAGTGATTAGCAGGCTTGGGGATAGGTAAGGATTGCAATTCTGGATCTTCTGACTCTTCACTTTTTCTCCATCACCTTTGAACCAATCTGATACCAGGTCCCAGCAGACTAATATCTTGTCTTAACGACTTCTTCTGTATTCACATGGCAGAGGCTATTAGAATCTGCTACAGTGAAGTTTAAAGTACCTTAATTGAGTGCTAGCCTGCTTCTCAAAAGAGTGGCTGCTAGACTTGCCTATGCTTTTGACAAAAAAGCATCCAATAGCAGAGAAAGTTCAGAATGGAAAATCTTACTGAGTGTCCAGCAAGGAAAGCAAGAGCTGGAGATGGACAACAGACAGTTGGGTAATACAGAAAGAATATGAAATAAAAATGATACTAAGATGAATGTGATTTTTCTATTCATTGTGTAAACTGACATAGTTTCTTCTTCCTTTAGAAGATATCAGATAGCGAAGCTGATATGATTTTAGGCCTTCCTAAGAAGCAGAATATATCAGATAGAATATACAGGTTCCAGACTAGAGATGTACTGCACCTGTAGGCATCTACCTCTCTAAACACACCATTCCTCACCAGAAAGCATTTTGCCCTGCTTGATTTACATGAATCAGGCAGTTCTTGTGTATGTACAGCAGTCATTGAGCCAGTCCTGCCTAGCCCCAGGCAATTGAGCATGACTGTTGGCAAAAATCTCCAGAGAAAGAAGCTACTTGCTGCAATCCATCAGCTGGCTGGAGCTTCTAACAAACATTGCTTTGCATAAATGCTCTCTGCAGGAAGAAGTTCACAAAGGGGTCACGCTATTTTCAAGAAAAGGAAAAATTGAGTCAGCAAATGCTGGCTACAAGGGAAGGTTTTTAACACATAGGGGGTTTGAATATAGGTTGTGTTACTCATGAAAGAAAAAGTTAAAGGGAGACAGATAGCACAAAAGTGGTGGGGGAAGTGGTGAGAACCTCCAGGAATGTAGAGGGATGGGAGGCCAGGCTTAGATGCTTGCTGAAAAGGGATCTGATTGGAGTTCAGGCTACAATACCACTGTGTTTTCAGTCACCTTTAAACTGCTATTTGCAACACACAAGTCCATAAGCAGACAAGAAAAAACAACTCTGTATGTACTAGTATCTTCAAAAGGATAATGATTTAAAGAGAAAGAGAGGATGGTAGAAAGGGTTATGTGTTGTAACAGGATCATGGGAAAGAGAAAGGAAAAGGCATTTTCATCTTTTTTGCTTCATAAATAAATGACCGGGAGTGGGAAGAAGGATTTAGAAATCCCACAGCGTCCCCTACTTTGCACAATAGTACTGCAAGTACTCATATACAGCTCCATTAACTCCTACAAAAGCAGGACTCTTTCAGGGCAACGGTAACAGGAGATTTGGAGAGGCGTTCAATTTGCAATTGAAGACAGCCAATCCTAGTTATCTACTTTTAGGTGTTACTGTTTCAGAGACAGGTGTCTGAGCTCTATTCAGTCAGTGGAGGGAGCCCAGGGGGTCAGTCTCTACCACATTGTGAGCTGAATCGATTACTAGACTCATTGGTTTTGTAGATTGGATCTCATTGACTATTACAAGAGGCTGGACACCTAATTTTCTTGTAGACATAACTTAAAGATCTTGATAATTCCCAGTGTCAAAAATGCATTATCAAGTTAGACTCAAGATAGCTATTTCTTGGGGGACGTTGAAATCTCTTAGAACAATGTCTGCAAAACTTATTAAAAGCAGTCCAGGCTCCTTTAACTCTGCCTTCTTTGTGCAATGCTGCCATGCACCAGCAACCTGCACATTTTGTGTTTGAACTCTTCTGAATGGGAACTACCACTTACAGGTAAATACAATCTCCTCCACAGACAGGATACCCATCTCTGCTGCAGAACTGCAGACTGCACACCCTGTTTTACCTCTGTGACTAAACCTGTCACAAGCTGAACATACTCATGGAGATAGTCCCCACTCACAGACTCTTGGCCCTTGTAAGTAGCAAGAGCTACAAAAAGTAGTACAGGAAATAAGCCTACTAATCCTTTCACTTGTAAGAACCTCTTTTCTTTGATGGTATGCAGGGCAGTCACAAACCAAAGGGAACGGCATGCCCAGACCAATTGTTTCCATAACCAGAGCTCTGACACCGGGCGTCTTTTGTACCACAGAACTGCTGCTGGTGTGTCAGCCTATTTGCAACACTTGCAAAATTTCCGGGTGGCTGAGGAACCTATCACTGAGCACCACCCACTGAATCTCTTTTGGAAAGCACATCCTTTTTAGTTCACAGGTGGCATGCGAAGAAAGAATTGACTAGAAAATTACAGCAGTTCTGCAATTTCTTCAAATTGGCATAAATCAAGGAATGACTACTGAAAATAACCAACTCCTTACTCCAGTACATGATCAGAGCTAGAAAATGATGTTGAAGCTGGGAAGATGAAGAGATGTTCAGATATGCTGCGATAACAGTTTTCAGCTATAAGCATGGGAGTGTGTACTCTGAGAATGGAGCAGATGCTTCCAATTATCTGCAATAAAGAGAGGAAGGGACATTTGAAAATGTAGCTGGTATTAGGTGGCTGTCAGAAGACTCTTGAGTAAGGAAGAAAAGCATACAAAGTGTAACAAAGTAATTTTACTTTCATAGTACATTAATTTTTAGACACTGCTGTACAAGTTGAAAAAGTCATGTGTATTCTGATGATTGAAAGCAAAACAATCAAACTGGAAATCTTATTGTGGAGTTTTATTCCTATTTTAAACCATGTCAGACTTCACTCATTAAATATTATTTCCTTTGATGTTCTAAAATGTTACTCAAATTTAAATAGATTTACATGTTTAACTGTGGCTACTCTTGCTCATACAGTGCTGGTATATAAACTGAAAATAAGATTCCCATAGAAAGGGACAGCTTGTAAAATACAGAACCGTATAACATAGAAGAGAGGACACATGAATGTAGCCCTTTAATTCAGCCTTTTGCAATTACTGCATGCCACGTCCTGGGGACTGTTTCTGATTTGCTATGTGCTTAGCAGAGTGCTGTTTCAGGAAGTCTGAATGGCCTACCCAAATCATGCATGTGCTGACCTGCAAATTCATATATTGTTGCTTGTTACTTAATCTATACTAGCTCAGGCTGCCTCTACTCTCTGCTGCTGGCATGCCCGTTTTTTTTTTGCCTGAGCCTTGTGAAGAACACAAGAGCCATAGACAATATTTCCAGTGAGCTAGCTTGTGTTAAGTGTGAGTTCCAGCCAGCCCTTCACAATTTCACACCACTCTGCTAGTTTGGCTGTTGTGAGGTTGTCCATGTGGCACCCAGACGTGTGAGGTGTTATCAGAAGACGCAGTGGTAAATGCAGACACAGAGGTTTTTGATAAGGATGCCCTGTACAAGCCAGCACTGAGCTCAGGATCTGTTGGCATCCACCCAGCACTTTGACCATGTCAACAGTATGTGCCAAATGAGCCAACAATGAAGCCACAGTTGTGAGTTTGTCCTCCTAGATAATCCCCAATGAGTTTTTACCTGTTCAGTTCCAGTACTCTTTTTGCTTCATTAATTGTCTTGAGGAAAAAAAAGTGCAAGCAACTAACCAGATGTGAAAGCAACAAACTACATCTAATTTCCTGGGAGTGGTTCACCATCACCTGGTAATAAACGCATTGCGTTTTATCTGTCTTTGTACTTATTTTGCTACATCTGGGACATCTGGAAATGCATAGTGGTCAATAAAACAGAAACAAGCTTTCAACAAACGTTCCATGCTCTTAGCCTTGTTTTTATTTAAAATGGATTCATCTTGACTGTATGGAAGGAACTCTTACTTCAGTTTTCCTCTGCAAAAAGTATGAGAAAAATACATCAAGGATAAATTAGTAAAAATATAAACTTATTGATAATCGATATAATACTTTCCTGATAAAATAAATTCTTTAATGACAATCACTTTTTAAAAGGCCCTCTTTCACTCCACTGCTTTTAGATGTGATTACTAATTTATATGCAGTACCTGCACACAGTAGAGCTTATCCACACTTCAGGGGCAACTTAAAAATCCTGTAGGAAAACGCTCTTTTCTTGGTAGTTTGTGTAAAACCTCAAATACTAATGACTCAAAATTAATTTGAAAATCATTGCAGTAGTACTACTTAAAACTCTGTCTACAGACAGGAGTGTTGAAATTTATTTAAGGTAATACATTCTTCATTCAGCAAACTTCTTACTGATTACTCCAAGATAGATGATTTTTCTTACTCTTGGTGTTCTTTTGAGTTCCCCAGATGGTATAACATTGGCCTTTCCTGTGGTCGCCTGTAGAAAAAATGGATAATGAATTCTACACTGCAATTAGATGCCTCATTTCATTCTTACTCAAGAACCACAGGAAGCTGCTCAAAAATGATAGGGAATTAAAGGAATTTTGAGCAGCTGGGTATCACTTTTTCCTCCAAACTGATCCATTATGGGCAAGTCAAGGAAAGGTTACTGCTTGCTGATTCGGATGGATGGACAGAAGTCTTGGGTCTCATTATTAAGACTTTACTATCTGGTGCCAATGTCATTTTGTAAAGAAAGTGAGTCCAAGTCAGTAGATTGGATACACCATAACCAAATAAGATCCTGACGTCCTTATTTACCTGCTTGGGGAACAAAGGCAAGCAGTTCAATGTAAGGAAGCAAATCTGAAAGGATATGATTGAAAATATGTAAATCTCCTTGAAAAACTTTGCAATAGGCCTTTTAACATATATCCTGATGTCTGAAGTTTGTTGAACAAAACAAAGTTCGACAATGGCTACTGCAAGAGGCTAGGAATTCACATGTGTGGTTTGCTGAGAGTGCTGCCAGTATTACACCCTAGCTCTATGGACTTCACACACAAGTGTCTTCTGCCTCATTGTTTTTTTTTTTGTTGTTGTTTTGTTTTTTTTTTCCCCTAAAGTACTGTCTCTCAAGAAGCTTAAAACAACAAAATATCATGAGAAAATGAAGACAAAAATTAAAATATAACTGATGACATTATTTTAACTTAAATTTCAGTTAAAACTTAATTATGTTGTAGTATAACATCAAGAGTACATTGGAGTCGAATTCACAGGCATTTAGTGGCATTTTAGACATCCTGGAGTATCTGAGACACCTTCATATGTTTTACTGTATAATATAGGACCTATGGAACACTTCTGTCCTTCTGGAGCAAGGAGGTAGGAAAGATGACCTAGGATGTCTAAAATAATGATAAATATAATTTTGGCTAGTATATCTCACCCTTTTTGTCTAGGATTACCTTTGAATGGCAACTACAAATAAAACTTCTATATATCTGTTCATGTCTGATTTCTACCATACGTAGCTGCTAAGTAGCTTCACTAATATAGATTAGTAAAACAGTGGAAAGAGAAGTATTGCAGTTTCTTTTCATTTTCAGAATTGGCAGGAGGTACATTATCTTCTGAAATTCAGCACAAGAATATTGCATAGTTAATATTCTTTAATGACAATTCTGCGTCTTAAATAGAGGTGTTGAGTGATTCACTATATAAGTAAAGGTAATTTAATCTCAACTGGGCACCATCCACATCTGCTGTCATATGACAGACAAAATAAAAGGTCTAGGGAGAGTCCAACAAAATGGATCCTCAACAAAAATGCCAGTTATGTGGAGACTGTAACCTTCTTGTTCTTTCAGAGCAAGGCTAAAGTAAATCAGGAGAAGAAAAAAGTAACAATGGTGATATCATATACATTTGGCATATAGATTAAGGGAGTTCTCTACTATTATGCATGTGCTCTCTTTAAAATGACATCATGAGTATGTCCCAGGTAGAGGGATATGGGAAAGAGCACCTTATAGTATATTTGCCTATTTTAGAGAACATCAGCATTTCAAAGACCTTTTCAATCTAGTGCAAGTGTTTCACTGTGGTTTGTCAAGATTTTTGCATCAGATATGTATCAACTGATTTGTTAAGAGAAAAAATATTCTCCTACAAATTTGGCCACAATGAAAATGTCATAAAGCCATATTCAAGCTAAGAAGTAAAGATCCAAATTTAGATAGGATTCTCAAAAGGAAGAAATAATAGCAAATTAAAAATTAGCAACTGAGCAGATTTCCTCTGACTGGAGTGTGAGTGGGACACAGTGCAAGCTGACATGCGACCGATTTTTGAACATGATACCTCGTTGCTCTATTCAGTCACTCAAGCAAAGGAAGTGTTGAGACATGTTTTCCCACCTTCTGGTTTGTCTACTAACTACTGCTAACTCTGAATCAGATGTTCATGTTCAGGTGGATAGATCATTTCTATTGCACAGGACTCAGGGTAAGGAGCAGTAACTACTGTTAAGCAGAGGCCTAGGTTTTGTTGTCATAGACAATTTAGATTGTAACACAACTTGCTACATAAAATTGTCAAACTCAATAGAAATGAGACATATAGTACACATAGTACTATCTACAATGAAGATTTAAAAGAAAAAAAAAAACCAACAACTCTGACTTCTGGCAGTGCCTGAAGGACAAAGATACACATTTTGGATAAGATATGAAGAAACTAAAAGTAATATGAGAGGATCAACAGAGAAACTGGAAACTAAAATTATAAGATGAAAATTTCCTTTGTGACAACAGCCATTTGTATTAACCATTTTGTAGCCTGCATACATCTTCAGTGTGCAGACTGATATCCTGAGTGGATAATTTGGCCATCCCAGAGACTCCCCAGGTGGTTCAAAATAAGATACTTGACAATAGTCAGTAGAAATTGTTCCTTCAGGTGTTGAAATGATGGTGTAGTACAATCTTATGTACATAGTTAAGGTAGTTAGGATATGCTTTTTATTTAGTTTAAGATACTCAATAGTGATGGATCACACATATGCTGGAGTGGTCATGCAGGACCATAGTTCAACTGCCTATAAGGACTGAACAGAACGGTAGCTTGGGTAGTGTCTCCTGATCCAGCTGAAAGTGCTCCTGGAAGAACCCTTGCAACAGAGACTCTCATTACCACCCAGACTGCAAACAGCCTGCTTATTTGTGAAATTTGTTTTTCTCACCTCTTTACCTTATGCCAAAGGTTTTTCAACACTCAGTCCATGAGTGTCTGTGCTACCCTGCACTTGTTCTTCTCTGACAGTATGACATAGTCAGTCTAAGTGATTGTGTAACATACCATGTAGATGTGAACAGACTAGCTCAGGCACTAGAGAAATAGAGTTGTATTAATAAGGTGTATTCCCTGGGCTAATTGTGCTCCTCAGTCATACCAATACACCTAAGAGAGTACCATGCTAACATGATTAAAGCACTTCTAGCATCCTGTGCTGGCTGCTTAGAGGTAGTCTGAGCATTTTTTTTAATACAGATATTCTCTCTGAGACACTTGAAAAGATGTGCTACATTTTCTTCAATTGCAGATATTTTTTCTCCTCTTTTGTGTGTAGATTTTTATTACTTTGGCTTCAAAGAAGCAGGACAGGACTACAAGAGCAAAAGACGTCAGCAGCTTTAGTCTATTTAAATTAACTTTATTCCTTTTTCTCCATAAAAGGGCAATTTTTATCTTCACCATATCTAATACCATCTGAAAATCACCAAATAGTTTCTCCTGATAAATCTTTCTTTGCATAAAGGCATAAAGGAAGAGGGAATTAGCAGTATTGGTGAAATTAAAGCCTTGCATTTCAAATATTTTGATTGATATGTTTCTTCTAATTCTGTACCCTGAACTACACATTACTCCTGGTAGTAGCTTGCCAAAGGAAGAAGCAGGTGGAGATCTTAGTGTTTACAGCAGGAA
>NW_010293494.1:44103-64437 GCF_000700745.2 Antrostomus carolinensis
TGCAAGGATAGGCTCACATAACGACCATTTATTCTTTAGAGCCGTCTTCTTCCACCAAAATTAAGACTGCGGTTGATTTTAAGGATTGTGAACATCTTTTTGTGATGTTATCATTAATGTCAGTGCTGTGTTTAACTACCATATAAACTTGCAATGAGTGAGAAGAGAATATCTTATTTTACACTTTTTGTAGTATAAAAAGTGATGTAACCCTAACTTTAGTTGGAACCTCCAGACACTATTGTAACAGCCATTAAAAAATAGGGATGATAAAACTACAATAGTAATCAGGTCAAGTTAATATGCCACATTTTAGGAAATCTTAGATCTCTTCCTCTGTTACAGCATCTGTTTTCTGTTACCTACCTTATGCTATTTATTAAATAACCTTTTTTAATAAAGGGGAAAAAAGATTCGCATGATGCAACTATATTCTAAGTGATCTTCAGTTCCACTCCAGTGCTTTCTGATGTAAGAAAGTAATTTTTGGTCTGGATTCATGCAAGAATGAAAAAATAGCCTGCCCATTTCCTATCTTTAGGCAAATTTTCTGAAAATAACCTCCAGTTAGTCCAGGGTCTCTACCTTGCCTTTCTCACTAAACAAAGAGCTTGAAACAAAAGGGAATGGCAAAAGAGACTGGCATTATGGGAGAAAAACAGTTTTGCTGTCAGGTAACAAAGTTCCTCCATCCAATTGGAAAGGTATGAAAAAAAAGGAAAATTGGAATTTGGGTGAAAGATATTGAAAAGTGTGTCCTTGCCCTTGAGGAGCTGGTGTATATGGAAAAGCCTAACAATGGGGGATCCTTTCCTAAGAAATTTAGCCTCATGCAGTCTTTATGCAAAAGGAAAGAAGCAAAAGGTTTCCCAAAAAAAGACAACACAAACCAAAAGCAGCCAATGGGTTCATGAATCAGAAACTTTATACTGAGTTAAGTTTCACACAGAGAAGGTGGATGGTGAAGGGTTCCATTTATCTCCAGTTCCTTGTAAGACCATGACAGGTACAGAGAGAGAAGGTAGTTTGGAGGTCCCTTTGTCCATGGTTGCAAGGACTTTCCAGGTGCCTGTAGGACCATGGTAGTGTACAGATTGGGGCTGTGTGTGTTTCCATGTGCTTAGGTCAATGTCCTTGCAGAAAGCTGCAACATTCTCCACCTGTGTGGCAGAGGAGTGAGAGGACAGGAGCATGCCATGGTCTGGTCACAGCCCCGTCCAGGCATTCAGCTGTAACAGGAAGGGCAACAAAGGAGAAGCAACCACCTCCCACTGTCAAGGGCAGCAGCTCCTGCCCTCCCCTTCCTGCCCTTTTCTCAAAACTGTTGCTCACCTGGATCTTTGCCTGCCAGCCATTGGCTATTGCAGCTCTTTGTGTACCCATCCTGGGCCCCCCATGTCACCAGCCCCCCTGTGACGCAGCCACTACCAGCAGTTATACCTGCAGTGACACAGCTATGATGTCACAAGGGCTAGTGCTGCATCACTGTGACATGGATATTATCTTCCACTGTTCAAGAGAGAAGAAACAATTGATGAATAATAATTATAATAAAACCTGAACAACTGGTAATGCTGGGGAGGAAAATTAAGCAGCTGTAGCAGCAATTTAAAAGACGGCAGCTCAGCAGAGGTTGAAAGAGAATTAAAACAGCAGGTTCTACCTACCGCCCAGTTTTAAAGATTTATGTGGTACTTGCTGCTGAGATTTGTGGGCTTGAAGGCTGAATGCTGAAAGATGCTTATTGAGTTGACTGAAGGTAATATTTCATACCTTTTGAATTAAAGACATGTCCAGTGCCAAACCTGGCACCCATGAGTGGCTAACAGTGCTGAGGAGGATTCATCATGCAATTTAATTTCTTTCCCAGAAATGAACCAAAGATTTTTCCAGAGATTCTCACATGCTACATACCTCAGTTGGACACTAGAATGAAATACGGGGAGGAGCTTCTGTCTACTCTGTTCACTGTAGGCTATTACATCCTCTTTAATAGACAGGATGAGAGGCAACGGGCACAAACTAAAACACAAGAGATTTCATCTAAACTTCAGGAAACATTTTTTTCACTCTGAGAGAGACTGAACACTGGCATGGGTTGCCCAGGGAGGTTGTGGAATCTCCATCCTTGGAAATATTCAAAAGCTGTCTGGACATGATCCTGGGCAACCTACTCTAAGTGACCCTGCTCAAGCAGGGAGTTGGACCAGATAACCTCCAGAGGTCCCTTCAGACCTTAAGCATTCAGCGATTCTGTGTTCTTTGGTGCATGAAAGTCATTGCTTTCCCCATACTTAATTTGTCATTAATTATTTTAGTTTGGTGGATGTTAAAGTGAAAATGGAAGCAAGGAAAACTGATTATGTGCAGAAGAGAGGTGACCTTTAAATAATCAAGCACAACTACAAATGATAATAAACTTCTTCCAGTGAATCATTGCAGATCCTTTAAATGCTTCAACTGCTGTGTGTGTCAACTTTACCTACTGTTGACATTCAGAGACTGGCAGGCAGGGAAGTGGTTGGAAATTACAGGATCCTGTTGGTTAGTGATAGTGTAGAGGAGTATTTAAAATATGCCCCAAGACTTCCCCCAGGACACAGTATCCAGCTCACTCAGCTGACATGCAGAAGATTGCTAGTTGGCCTCTATTCCCTTCCCTGCTGTGTTTAACACTGACTTGGAAGGAGACACTGTGTGGCAAGGTCATCCCAGCTTCCCCTTTCATCCTTCTTTTCCTTCCTTTGCTTCTAGGATGCCTTGTCCAATGGTGTCCAAAAAATTGCTGGGTTTCAAGAAGCTCCAGGTATTTTGCCTACTGTTGACTGCATTGCACATTCTACACTCTGCTCTAGACAAGGCAAAAAATACATTAAGAAAATCTCTTTTTGCTGTTGGCTATCACGTAATTGTTTCATAGTAGATCCAGGTAGCTCATGTGATCAGGTGCTTCACTTCCAATAGCTGTGATGATCTTGTGATGACCACTGTCTCCTCAGCCCATTGTCAGAGGCAGCATACAATAATCAGGTGCTTTATCTCCCAGCAAGTATCACACCCTTTTGTTTTCTGGTTTAACAGTTTGGTGTTGTTTTGGTTTTGGGTTTTGGTTTTTTTTTTGGTCAGGATGAGATAGGACAACTTTTGAAAAAGCAAGCAAAAATAGGAATGAGAAAGTAAGCATAATCCAGTGCATTACCCTCATTCCTTAGCTTCCTCAGTTGCTTAACAAGTTAACTTTATCTGCTGCTGGCATATGCAAACAATTTCTGGAAATGCGGTTACTGTTCAGGAAGCAAAGGCTGTGTAAAAACAGTTACTGTAGCAATAAAGTATGGTAGATGTCTTCCAAGAAAGAGAGAAACTTGTATCTGCTACCCAGAGAAACTTACGGTTCTGCACAGTTGATCCCCACAGTGTTGTATTGATTTGAGAGAATTTTAAAACTCAGTTATCAGTGTGCCAGAAAAAAAAAAAAAAAAAAGAAAAGAAAGAAATAATAATGTCTCCAGAAGGGCAAGGGTGGGACAGGATATAAACAAGAACAAAACAAAACAGAAACCACAGAAACCTACTGAACACACTATCAGTCTGTTTTGTTTCTTTTGGCTCTAATTGTATTCTCATTTTCCTCCCCATTTATGGATGATTTGGCTCTTGAGGTAGTTTGAGAGGACTGGCATGGTGGTTGTCACCAAAGGCTGTGACCTACTTCAGTCCTCCCTCATTCCTCTTTTTTCAGAAACTGGCATTCTTTCAAAAGGAAACAGTAGAGAAATGGGCCTGTCAAGTTTTAATGATGCAGAAAACAATAAGGAAAACATGTTCTAATGTGTTAGTCTTTGTATTTTACACAGGAAATACAAAAAAAGGGATTTAAAAGATCACCTTTAAGGCATTCAATTCTAAGGTTTCAATAAACAAGTACACTGCTCACTGAAAAACAAGCTCTTTGGTTATTTTCTAGCCCCTAGAGAAGCAGCAGTAAAATCATGAGGCCCATTATAAGATGTGAGTAAGAAGCAGCACCCAAGGAAATGAAAAAAATATTAGAATTGTTATTATCTATGCTTACAATAGAAGTATTGCATAGTAGATAAGAACACTGGAAGGATGCTTTTTTCCTATCTTGCATTATATCTTTCTGAACAAAACCCCTGTGTAGACAACAGAAGCTTGTTCTAATAACAAAAATGTTGCCTGAAATGAAATTCTTGACATACCAATCATTCTCAGTAGCAAAGCCATTTTTCATATAAAACATATTTTGGAGTAGGTTTTAATGAATGTCTTAAATGAGCTCATCTAGCTTATTTTCTCAAGAATGGGAATATTTAAATAAATTTAATAGAAAATCTACCTCAGATACACCACGAATGTTCCCTGTCAAATCAGATTATGTATTTTTAAAGGACAAAAGAGCGCACACTTTCTTCAAAACCACTTGATCATACATATTTCTTAGTTAAAATGGATTATGGTTTTGATTAAAATTAATTGCCCACTGTGAAAACTCCTCCCACTGCACCACAACTAAAGAGAGAATGTCCAAAGTAAACATGTTCCAGACTAAATGCTTTGAAAGGAGAAACTTTTTTCTGCTATAGCTACGGCTTCTCTCTCACTCTGAAGGAACTATAATAGGCTAATAGAACACAGTTGAATAGCTCCTTATATAATCTGTTATCTCAGTCTGTGAATTCATTTTTTATTATAACTTAATGGAAATTCTAAAATGATAATTTAGGAGTGAATTTACTAAAGTCTGTGGTGGTCTTCATTTTAGCTCTGCCAAAAGTGAATTTGGTGCATATTCTATGATATATCCCCAGGGTATTGCTTTGCAAGTGCATTGTCTGCTGATCTGTGTTGCAGTTAAATCAGAACTTGTAACTCAGCAGTGGACAGCAAGGGTAAAAGATCATTTTAAGGATCTTGTCTTAGGGTAAAAAATAATCAGTAGATGACAATGATTGTGTTTCCACATCTTGTAAGTGTTATTTTAGATGCACACACACAAATGCATATGCATACACGCGCACACAGATATTTATTTGTTGGTCAGCTGTGTTGTTACTCACTCCACACCAAAACTGTCCATTCTGTGTCACCAGAATTGTATGTAACAATGCCTTTTCCATAGTTTGTTCTGAAAGAAAGAAAAAAAACCCATAACATAAAAAAAAATTCTAGTTTGATTTTTACATGGATAAACAGAATGCCAGATTATACCCCAGCTAGGTCCTAAAAATTCATAAGAAAACGATATGGGTATTTCATTTCACCAGAAAAGTTAACCTGTATATACCAACCAGCCCAGAACAAACAAGCAGTAGAGAGTGATCTTTAGGTTCACTTCATTTTCTGTCAGTGGGTGCTTCATGAAACATCTGAAAACAGGAAAAGGAAAATAGAAAATAGAAGTGGAAGGCTTTTTGACTTTTCTGCTAGCTCAGTGGTTTTCAGAAAGACAGTGAATTTTCAGAAAGACAGTGAATTCCAATCTCATATTAAAATGCAAATCCTATATTCCTTAAAAAAGAAAGAATTTTAACTTGTGAGCTATAGTTTTGTTGTACTGTGTGTCTCAGACAAATTAATGCCTCCATGCTGTCTTCCTCCACACTTCAGCATTCCTCAGGAGTGTGAGAAAACAATAAAGATGATATAAAGAAAACTGCCCTATGACTTGAGGTGAGCAGAGGGCACCTGGAGGTGCAGTGCCACACACACAACGGTAGCTACAGCCTCCTGACTCCCTAGCATTTAGATGGCTGTATTTGGCTCATAAAGTAACATTTAACACAATCTTTCCCTGGTTAAATTATAAAAGCACCATTAAGATATAGTGTGCCTTTTAAAGGCAGGGAATCTATACCAAATATAATGATCAAACCAGCCTGAGTAGTAGATCAGGGGCAATTAGGAAAGGCAGCAGAAAAGGGTGACAGAAGAAGCAGAGGTTTCTGCAGTAGAGATCCAAAAAGAAGAATGTAAAATTCTAAGCAATTTAAAAGGGGAAATTGCTTTGTGTCACATTGCACTTACATTTTATGCTGGAAAATAAAACAGGTCCCTGAAACCCAACAGTTGGCTGTAGCAGCAAGTTTTTCCTGAGCTGAGGAAAAAAGCCAGATGTCTTATAGACTGGCAAGCAGCTGCTTTCCAGCCATTTAATTGCTATTTTATATCCAATATCTAGCCCAAATGTGCCACACAGCTATGTTTTATTTATATCACATGGCTCTTACTTACAAGTTGGAATCTGACTTATAAGTTATTGTTACAAATTTGTGTTCAAGCCTCTTTCACCTGCCCTGTTTTACGCTCCATTTGTCCTCCTAAACCAGAGAACAAAACAATTTTATTTCCTTATTTAATAAAATGTGTAACTCAAGTTCTTATTAATCTTTATCTAAAGGACAAAAAATAGTTAGAAGTCCCTTGACAAATTAAATTGTTATTATAACTTTCTTCATCACTGGATGTCCTGGTTTCACTAGGATAGAGTTAATTTTCTTCTTAGTAGCTAGAATAGCACTCTGTTGGTTTCAGTGTGGGATTTGTTACTAGAAGAATGTTGATAAGGTACTAATGTTACTAGTTGCTGCTGGGCATCCAAGGTCATCGTGTTTGGCTGGTTTGCAGGTGCAAAGGACTGAGAGGGCGAAGAGTAGCAATTAGTAAAACCTGAAATTGGCATTTGGATATGCCAATGAGATATTCCATATCATATCACATCACGTCCAGTACACTAACCAGGGTTTGACCAGAAAGTGGGGATTCTCTCGGGGATTGCTCGAGCTCACTCTTCCTGAATTGCGGTTTCGATTTCAGGACTGTCTCTGCTCCAGGATGACTGTCTGGGGACAGGCTGGGCATCGGTCAGTGGGTGGTGAGCAACTGCACTATACATCACTCATTTTCATATCCTGTTATTGCTGTTACTATAATTATTATTTTATCTCAATTAGTAAATTGGTTTTATCTCAACTAAGGAGTTTTCTTACTTTTACCCCTCTGTTTGTCTCTCCTGTTCCTGGGGTGGGGGGAAGAGTGATAGAGCAACTTTGTTTGGCTGCAAGCCAGAGTGAAACCACCACAGAGTAATAACAACATATTACTTTTTATTGGTTTTGGCTATTGGTAACCTGTTTCAAAAATGTAAAAATATCTCAGTGTAGTTTTTTCTTTAAGCAAGTTAATTCAGGCCCAAATACCAGATCCAATTACTAATTATCCTTCTAGTTGGAGATACGCATAGAGATATTCACTGGGGAAAAAGTGAAAGGAAGATTCAAGTCTGTTGCACAAATCTTTATGTTGGCATTAAGTGGCAGGTTCATTACAAGGACACCACCTCAGAGTGACTAGCCTGTCAGTTTGCAGATTCTTGGAGGTCAGGAAAGTTTTGGTGGGTGTGCTGCTTCCAAAGCCCTGCTGAAACAATATGTAGATTTTCACAGTCGTGACAAATTGATAGGGTTCCTCGAAGATGTCCATACAGTTACTGAATGCTTCTGATTCCCCTTCTACAAACAGAACATAAAAAACAAGAATAAAATGGTATTACAACATTTCCTTCCTTTAGAAATACTGGTTTATAAATGTCTTTTAGATATACTGACTACACAATTTAATGTTACTGTATTGGGCCTGACTGGGATGTAGTTAATTTTCCCCATAGCAGCCCTCATAGTGCTGTGTTTTGTATTGGTACCTAGAAAGGTGTTGATAACACACCAGTGTTTTGGTTACTGGTGAGCAGTGCTCACACAGCACCAAGGCTGTCTCTTCAACATTTTATGTCCCCCGTAGGCTGGGGTGGGGAAGGTCTTGGGAGGGGACACAGCCAGGACCGCTGACCCAAACTGACCCAAGGGATATTCCATACCATGTGACATCTGCTCAGAAATAAAAGCAAGGGGAACGGAGGGGGGAGGGGGGGGCATTTATTATTTACATTTTTCCTCTGGGATAACCTCTACACATACCAAAGCCCTGCTTCCCGGGAAGTGGGGAGACATGGCCTGCTGATGGGAAGTAGAGAATAAATATTTTGTTCTTTTGCTTCTGCACACACAGCTTTGCTTTGTTTCTATTAAACTGTCTTTTGTCTCAGCCCACGAGTTTGGGGTTTATTTTGTTCCATCTTACTTTCCCCCTTCCCCATCCTGCTGAGGAGTGGGGTGATAGAGTGACTTGGTGGGCACCTGGTTTTTGGGCAAGGTCAGCCCACCACAGTTACTTTAAATTTCAGGGTCACATGACTACAATTCATGATAGCACTTGATCTCATCTGCCCACTAATCCACCATCTCTGATTAATTTAATATCCCAACCTTTTAACCAGCTTCCAAATGCCTCTAGATTTAAAATTATAATAATAAGACAAATGTAGAAGAGTAGTTTTCCAGAAAATGTATTTCTCATTTTCTTATCAAATATACATTTTTTCCCAAAGATATGACATCAACTTGAGGACTTCAAGTGGAGGATTTAATGTGATTTATTAATGAAAAATCCATTTGTAAGGCCTTAGTTACTCAGTATTAGAAGTCAGATCCATTTCTGTAGTAGGCCTTAGCACTGACTTTTAAGGTTTGAGATGGATAAGGCAATGCATTATACAGTGACTTGGTCACACATCAGAAGTGCTTTCCATTGAAGCTTTCATATTTCCCCTTCAGAGACTGACTTGTAGCTGCACTGCAATAAACCATCATTTTGAGAGAAGGAACAGAAATTCAAAAGAATTCCAATTTAATTAATAAATACTTTTAAAATTTTCCTGAAAACATTTGCTGCACATTGTATTTCACAAACAGAACATGTGCCAGTCTGGTGTGGTACAGTAACCCTCTAGATATCAGCACAACTTTGAAAGCTTATATCACTTCTGTTACTATGATATCGATGGGAAATGACTGCAGCAGGATCCTTCAAATCTCTCATATTTTCTTAAGTGTATCTACCTGGTGAAAGGCTTTGCTGGAGTCTGGAGCAGTCTGCCTCAGTGACAGCTTGGCTATCTGTTATTCAGTTGCTCTGTAACACTCTCTATTATCCATTCTTCCACCCTCTCCCTGAAAATAGAATTCAGTCATGATGATGTTTTGGGGACTGAAATACCTGGGAATGGTCTTGGAGTCCGGAACTGCTTCCAGAAACTACCCAATGGGCACTTCTGAATAATGAATACAGCTGTGGGGGATGAGGGTATACAACTGCTCAAGGATAAGTGTTAAACTGAAAGAGTAAGCCTCTTGCTAAATGCTTTAAGTATTTCTAAAAGTGAATTTACACAATTTTTACAAAATACTATGTGATTTTCAGCAATTCTGAATCCAATCCTAAAACCCCCTTTTGTCACACAGATGTTTTATCACACAGGCCATTGGTGCTGCTACTCAAAAGGACAGTTACATGTTACCACTCCTAGGCAGGAATAAGCTACCACATATATATAGAATGGCATATTTTCCATTGAGTTAACAGTTTTTAAGTAAAGGATTCAGAAGCAAAAGGTCACTCACAAGAACACCTACAGTCTGAAGTGTCACAGGAGCTCGTCAATGCTTGATGTCAAAGGGACAGTGTGAGTTTGGGTCATACCAGAGCAAGTAGGTAGCCCAGGGAGCTGAAAACTGTTCTCTTTTCCTCCAGGATTATCACCACAATGCAGGACAACATGTACTTTTTCACAGCTACACGGTTTTGCCAACTCCTGTTCATCTCACAGTTTTCTATAAGCACCCTCCCTTTTCCGTCAGCCAAGTCATTGAAGAAATTATGAACTAATTCTGGAACAAGGGCATATTCCTGAAAAAAAGACACTCAACGTATTGCCATAGGTTGATTTTTTTTTTTTTCCTTGCAGCATTTTCATCTAGAGCATATCTTCCAAGCTTGCTTATGAAAGTGCTCTAAAAGACCACATCCAGAGCCTCACTAAAATCAAGATGTGGCAACAACTGCTTTTCTGCAGCCACATGAAGTGTTATTCCATGATGGAATGGAATTATTTTGGCTTGTCATGGTTTTTATTAACCACTCCTTTCTCTTTATGTATCATTTTCTAAATGTTCACAACCAGGATGTTAACTATTTTCCCCACTGTTTCTACAGGAATTTAAATTAACTGTCTGGCTTATAATTTTAACCCCTATCTTCTATTTATTTTCAAAGACAGGCACTTTTTCAACCCTCTTCTAGACTTTTGCAATGCCGTCTTGGACTAGCTGATGAGAAAATATCTCATTTACTTGCATTACTTTGAATGTCTTCTTTCCCCATTCAAGGGAGTTCTTGCCCCCCTTGTCATGGGTGCCAGTTTTGTGATACTATCTGATCACAACTGACCTTTTGAGTGAAACAAAAAATGAACTCAGCCTACCAGCATTCCAAGTATTTTTTGCCAATAACCTTCACTCTGTGGAGAAGTGGCCTGGGTCTTTCCTTAGCTTCCTCTACCTGTTATTGCACTAACATGCTGAGGAGGAAATGTCACCTATGCATCACATGCTTGCACTCTCTACTTTTGACTTTCTCTCTTCAGCCTCAAATGTTCATCCATTCATCTTTCTTAAAAGTCTTTTCCTTGGTGAGTGATCTACAGCTCCTATCCTTCCTCCACACTGTCAAAATTTGCAATTTTGCATAGTTTCTTTTGCATACTTTTGCATAAACTTGTATTTAATATAGTTCCTTTGAAGAACTGCCTACTGTGCTTAAGTCTCTCAGAATTGTCTCCCACAGGATCTCACTAGTTCTCTGAATTTCTATAATCTGCTCTGCTGAAGCACATTGCAGCTCTTCCTGTTTGTAATGAATTCTGCTGCTTCATGATTGCTCATGAAGTGCACGAGTTGTTCTTAACTGTTACTTTTTCCTTTAGGGTGTACCAAATTATGAGGATCAAATCTGGAAAATGTAATATCTCTTTGTTTTCTTCAACTTTTATATAAAAAAAATTCCACTAAAACTTTTCAAAAATTAGCCGGACTGCCTGAGGGCAGATGTGTTCCTTCCTCAACATGGAAATTTTTGTAATCAAAGTATGCTGACAGCACTGAGTACTAGAGTTTGGAAAATTCTGCTCACAAAAGGCTCATCATGTGATTTCCTTGACAGGTGGCCCACTATGGACTCCCATCAGAACATCAGCAGTTTTTCTCTTTTAAATGTTACTCAAGAACTGTGAGGCAGCCTATGTCCCTCTTTATTTTTAATCTCAGAGCAAGTGACACCTGTATGTAAGGTAACATATAAGGTAACACCTACATATTTTTCTGTTGTCTACCTGTCCTGAACAAGTTATACTGTTTATATTAATGTTCCTGGTATATGAGTCATCCCATCAGGTCTTTATTAAGTTGATTAAGTCATAACTTTGAAATGTATTTATACTTCCTTTTGCTTGTTCCCCATGCAATTGGTATTCAGACATCCCAGGGACAAAAAAAATGAACCTGATTACAGAAGACAGATCAAGAGTCCTAGAGAATAGCAGACATTTGGCACTAAGAGGTGCACAGAAGAGCAAAAATGTCTGGTAGAACTCCTTTGTATCAAACAATGTGTAAGAAACCATCGTTCAGGCTCCTGGACAGTCTCCACTCATTCAGACTAAGCAGAACTCATCCTGGTGGCAGCTAAACTGCAGCACCTGAAGCAGAACCTGTTATAACCAGCTCTACATACAGATTCAGTCCTTATGCTTAGTTTTGATGCCTGTTCAGATTGTCAGCGGTGACCCAAAGCCCTGTATTAAATTCTCCTCCACCTGAGAATTGTAGAAAAATATGAAAGATCTTCTGGAGATAAACATTATAAAACTATCCCCAAATCCCTGAAAGTGTTGGACCATCCAGCAACCTAAAAAAGTCTCTGTTGTTAATTTATAGTAAATCCCAGAATATAAGATAAACCTCAAAGATTAAAAAAGTATTAATATTGTACAAGAGAGTTTTACAAGATTACAATGATACTTACAAGTTACTAGTTTGCAACTGGTATAAGCATAATAATGGAAAAGAAGTAGGATTAAAAAATGGACAGAAAAACAACTACAGCACTGACTGTTAGATATCTCTCATATGTACATCTGTGAAAAAGATACTTTAATGACCAGAACACTCTTGTAAATCAAAAAAGTTATACTGGATCAATCCTAGATTTACATCATGATCACTGTAAGCAGAAGCTGACCAGCTGTTTGATTTCACTTACTGGCATAATCTGGTGTAATCTATGAGTCATTCCAGTGACATCAAGACAGAGAAGAGATCCAACAGCACAAAACCTCAGTGAGACAGAAATCAAATCTAGACTGTGCAAATCAGACTTGCAGATGAATATCACAGTTAGAACACTTAATGTGACATGGTGATCCATCGCACTGAAAGAAAGGGAGGTTATTGGCTTGGCAAACAGCCAGTGACTCAGAGAGATTGAGAGATTTAATTTTCCTTCTAAGACTTTTGGAGAGAAATCCACCTGCAAAGCTCAGCCTCCAGCAAATGAGAATGGTCATCTTCCACTCTGGAGTACTGGAATATCACCAATCCTTGTACCAAAAGAAATACATGTTATATGTTTCCAAATATTGAGTTTACTTACATGTTTGTCAGATTTTACATACTTTCTTAGAAATAACAGTATTTTAATTATTGTGTATGAGACACTGCTACTAATCACTTTCTCTTAAAGGTAAACTTGATAATTCTTTTAATTCCTAGAAAGATAAAAATGAGTACACAGAAAAACTTGCATTGTGCCTTCCAGTGACAGTTTTTCAATTTTTTCAGTGTTTTGGAAAGCAAATAAATGTTCTACATTCTTTGACAGCACTGATTTTAAAATCCATTTAAAAAAATCTGTAATTCTGTGATAATAATAATTAAATACTTACACAAGGCAAAATGTAAATACAGTCTTTTATAAACCAGTGATTTTTCATAGCTTGAAATTGCTGCTCATGAATCTTACTGTATCTTGCAAAACTATCTACCAGAAACAACCCAAAACCTAGAATACTTGATTGAATTATTTATTTTAGAGATAAAATTGAAATATAAATATTGCTAAAATAGCCTCAGAAGATTCAGTGCACATTATATGCACTGGATACTAGCAACTACATTAAAAATATAGTAAGGAGAAAGAAATCAAATGTCTTGGAAGCAAACTGTATCTTTACACACTCTAGACATTCAAATTGCCTGATTAGTTGCAAAAGGCTTCCTGTGAAGCCAATCATAGAATTATAGAATCATAGTGGTTGGAAAAGACCTTTAAAATCATTGAGTCCAACCATTAGCCTATCACTACCAATCCCATCTCTAACCCATGTCCCTAAGCACCTCATCTACCTGTCTTTTAAACATCGCCAGGGATGGTGACTCCACCACTTCCCTGGGCAGCTTGTTCCAATGCTTGACTACCCTTTCTGTGAAGAATTTTTTCCTAATATCCAATCTAAACCTCCCCTGGTGCAACTTGCAGCCATTTCCTCTCATTCTGTCACCCGTTACCCAGGAGAAGAGACCAACACTCACCTCCCTACACCCTCCTTTCAGGTAGTTGTAGAGCGCGAGAAGGTCTCCCCTCAGCCTCCTCTTCTCCAGACTAAACAATCTCAGTTCCCTCAGCCGCTCCTCATAAGACCTGTGCTCCAAGCCCTTCACCAGCTTTGGTGCCCTTCTTTGGACATGCTCCAGAGCCTTGATGTCCCTCTTGTATTGAGGGGCCCAGAACTGAACACATACTCAAGGTGTGGCCTCAACAGTGCCGAATACAAGGAGACAATCACTTCCCTACTCCTACTGGCCACACTATTCCTGATATAGGCCAGGGTGTTATTGGCCTTCTTGGCCACCTGGGCACACTGCTGGCTCATGTTCAGCTGGCTGTCAACCAACACCCCCACATACTTTTCTGCTGGGCAGCTTTCCAGCTACACTCGAAGTTTCGGAGTGTGCTGTGGCTGCCCACTGCACTTTCTAAGTTACAATGCATCACCTTCCTTGCACTTTCTTACTTGTGTTCAACAGCTAGTGAGCAGAGCAAACACACCAAACAGGTATGTGCTGCTGATAGTGTCTCCCAGGAATTTGCTCCCAGCTTGTGGAGGTGGCCTCACACTTCAGATGCTTCTGAATGCAATGTTGCTGGATGCTTCTGTAGCTAAGGTACCAAAAATATGCCATCTTCCATCTTAGGCAAAACAGAAAATAGTGCTTTATCAGACCTGGCCACAGATGTTATGTTTTTGTGATTTTATATATATATGTATCTTTTGATGTAGCATGTCTTCAGTGACCTGTTTACACACACACAGTTTGCACAGGCAGAAGGATACAAATCAACGTTCAAAGCATCACCACTTCATGAAACAACGCTTGTCATGTTTTAAATGCAAATAAAATCAACATTTTGCAAGCAGCTCTATGACAAAAATAAAAGTATGTAGGGTTTTGCACAACCCAACAGATGCTATGCCAATTTGAGTAGTGTTGTCCTTCTCAATAACTGAAGTGCAGCAATACAAAGAACTTTGTTCGATAAACAACTCGTAACACATGCTCATGAGTAGGTGAATGTACTGGAAGATTTATTTCTATCCATCAATCACTTTTTGAATTGATGTAACAGAACAGGCTCTTTTTGAAAGCTGTATGAAACTCATTGATAATGTCCGTTCTTAGTAGATGCAAATTAAAGCCATTAAGACACTCAGCACCAGAAGACATCTGAACTTGTCTAATAAGGCAGTAATTCAATGAAAGCAACAACAAGGGAATTTATCTCTGGGGCACTGAAAAGAAGTCTGAATGGCCATGTTCCAGATACAACTTTTCTTTGGGCAAACACATCAGTTTAGGTTTCATTCTGGCATAATGCACAAGCATCCACTTCTATATCACAAAAAGTTCAAGATTTCTTCCATTACAGAAACTCATGACACTCTAGGATTCAATTTTGATCACTAGCAAACATTTAAACATATAAAGTCTTAGATGACATATAAACTCTTCAAGTGCTCTGATCTCTCTCTCTCTCTTTTAATTTGAATAAAATAAATTGTTTCAATACTATAGATTAATTTTTTACGCTGTGACAGCAGAGGGCTTTTACCTTGCACAAAATGTCTGCTTTTGAACTCTGCCTTTGTAACAATGTTGTAACAAAGTGCAGTAGTAAATGCAACTTAACATTGGCTACTGTAAAAATAAATTGTTTAATATTTCTTAGGTTTCCTCTCAAGTATTCCATGCAGAATATCCATTACTTGTTACAAAGTCAGTTCAAATTCCTGAGTAACATCATATGAGCTGGTAATTTTAGTGTAACATCTCCTCTGACTCACTCCCACTAAACCCCGTAAGTGTTTGTTGGAGCAAAGATTTCAAGATACCATTTATAGACTGGTCTTTCCATGAACTTTATAGTAATTTATAGTAATATACAGTAATATTATAATAGTAATATAAACTTGAAAGATAATTATTGGAGTAAAAGACACATTTAAAACTGGCCACCACCTTGATCAAACCTTTTTTTACCCTCCAGCTGTCATGATAATTTAATATCTGTGAAGTGCAGTAGGTTTTGAAAAATGATCCAACACAGCACTATTCTGTTGATAAATTGTATGTGGGTTGGTGATTCACATATATTTGTATATCACCTTGCTTTTTGAAGGTATTTGCCAATTATCACCATATATCCCAGCAGATATACAGCAGAAGCTGAGAAAGAAAATGCAGCAGTCATCTGACACTTTAAATGTCATTAACACTTCATAAAATACATCATTCCCACTAAAAAGGAGAATATTTCTGAACATTTGGAGTTTACCTACTTTTCTAAGGTTTCTTGAATGGCTATCTAAGGTTTGAACCCTGTTTTTCAAATCTTAAACCTATGCCTAATCCACTGAACCTCAATATATCCTTAGCTGCTTTCTTTGCTGTCTGTAAATCTGCTGTTTCTAAGCATCTGCTCCACTGAAGTCTTTGGTTAAGTCTGTACAAATAAACAAATGGGACCAGGGGATCTGTCTGGGCATTGGCATGTAATTATTCACCCCGTTAATTTGTTAGTGTGCTCCATGGTTTTGCCCCAGGCCAACAAGCATTCCTCCCAGGTGTAATTTTAGGTTTATCATGAGCCAGTGACCATGTCCTGTATGTGATATAGATGCCACTGCTTTGTTTTGGGCTATAAGAGAATTCAGTCCTGTGGACTTGCTGTGCCAGGTGGCCTCAGGGAGAGAGAGCAGCCCTTGTCTTGCTTTGTTTACTACTGGAGATGTCACTATATTTTCAGGCAGTTCTTATCCTTCCACAAATCTATCAAAGCTCACCCCTTCCAGAAATTAGTGGAAGGGTATGTAAACTATCTTCCATCCTTGGTACAGCACATACTTCATCATATTACATCCTTGCTAAGAGTCTTCAGCTCTGCAGTGTCTACTGCAGTAGAGCTCAAAACCAGATTCTCCCTGGGAAGGCTGGTTAAGAAGGACTCAAAAATTAGTGACACAGCCCTTATAAAGGGTTAACTCCTTTACGTTAACTCCTAACTTGTGCTTTTGAAGGCTTTCCCTGTTTTTAGTGGAATACAAACCACTTCCAAAAATGTACTCTGCAAGTCTAGCCCTGTTTTTAAAGGGACTACCCTTTGGGACCTGGCTACCTACCTTAAGGTTTTCACTGTGTGAAGCACTGATTGCTTTAAGATGTGTACACTTAAAGTATTCTCCACTACTCATAGCCAGAACTGGTGGTATGACTTAAACCTCAATGCACCGAAGTAGTTAATGCTTCTAAATACTCTAAACCATAACGCCCATAGATAGGACGCTGGTGACTGTTTCTTCATTATCACTGAAAATATACCAGATTGTCAGAAGCTATTTGATAAGATTTGCTAGTCTGGAGGAGTCCTTCACATTTACAAGAGAGCTACCTTACTTCTGTGTTTGTTATGAAAAGTCATTTTAAAATGTGAGGGGGAAAAAAAAAGCCTAATATACTACTGCAGTAGTTATCAAAACCTCCAGCCTCTAGTTTAACCAAAGAAAACTAACAAACTCCAGCCTACTCAAGATGATAAAATATTCTAAAGCTACTGAGCCCAGAAGAAGATGTAATTTACATAAAACAGAGACTTAGAAATTATTTTTCAAAAAGTTATAACCTGGACTGTCAGACTCCTGTAATGTACAGACCAGGGAGTCATAATTTCAGAGTGTGATTTTAAGATGCTGTAGTTACAGTTAATTTCTAATATAATTTCTTTTCTTTATTTCCTGCGTGACATTTACCACACACAAAGTAATCATGAGATGTATAGTTATAATTATATATCTACTGGTGAATTACATGCAGTTGGACTCAAAGAACTGTTTACCCATAAGAAGTGACTTTTATAAATGATGATTTTAAGTATTATTCACAGAATTGTTCTTTTTAAAGGATAATGAATCTGATAATTCTTCCTTGGCTTCTTGAATAAGTGTTTCAAAGAGATCTTGTGTCTTGCTCATACGAAGCCCAGTACTGAAGTTCCTGTCGTCTTCAGCCTCTGCATGAAATACCAGCCTGTACTTTGTAAATAATTCTCAAGCAGATGAAGAAATAGCTAAAATTGAATACCAAAGGCATTTGTTATATGGTTAAATGTACTTCTGTGTGAAATGCACTGATGCTAATTATCCATACACAAGATACTATCCAATTTCTACTGACACTGTATCTAGAATCCTCAAGGCATCTCTTTCAATTGCTACTTTTTCATTCCATTTTATAGAAAGTTATATAACTTATCTGTGCCTTAAATGTTGTGTACACTGATGTATCCTATTTTCTGGCAATGATTTAATATTTCATTAGCATCTCCTTTACTCACTCTTTAGAGCACCATTTTGCTTAATTTGGTGCTAAAGTAGGTCTTAACTAACCTCTATCACACTATTTTCCCCATAAATAAGGCTTTTTCTGCAGACTGCCCTGGTCTACTGCTCCCTCAGACCCCAGATAATTTTCATTCCAAGTAGTTCAATTACATCTCAAGCTGTAGCTTAACAAGGATTTCTTTAAGCAGCAGTCTCATTTAAGCAGCAGTCTCATTTAAGCAGCTATTGCTCTGTCCCCTTCCTTTGCTTTTTTCCTACTCCAGCTTTTTGTGCATCCACATAGTGAAATAGTTCAGCAAATGCATTCACATTTTCCCATGTTCTTTCTAACCCTGCTCAGCCACAGACTTGACTGACTATGCAGCCTCCCAACAGCTAGGCCAGCGTAAACTGAAGCAGCATGTGAACAAGAGCTAGTGACCAAGGACCAAGTTTTTATAAAAGCTGACTTTCCTACCAAACCAAATTCCCAGGAAAGTGAACCCTTCACTACTCAGTAACTTTACTTAGATGTCAAATACTACCGCATTCAGTATTATTAGGATATTTCCCTCAACAAAAATCTTGTGAGATAGGTCTCCAATTCATGATCTCTACTCTATAGGAGAATAAGAACTCATGGGGAATAAAGATTTTTCCCACATATTTAGAAATCAATGACTGGAAAGATATCTTGTGTTATCAAGTCAGGATGGTGGCAGACTCCTTGTGGTGAACAGCACAGAGCCTGATATCTCTCCCCTACTTCCCCCCACCTGCTTTGAAAACAAATATCACCCTCTGAATCTTTTGAAAGAGTCCCAGAAATCTAGCATCCTTTTTTGAACTTTCTTCAGGACAAGTATTCTTGATCCTCCCACTAACAATATAAATTAAACTTCTTTACTAGAGTGCTTGGTCCAGATCAGTGTTTGAAGACTCAAGCAATACTATGTAGGAAAATCTACCAGTCTCTTGCTCTGGGTTGGGTTTTAATGAATATTAAATTTAGCAACAGTTTGGACAAGAAAACAAAAAAGTTGAAAGGAAATTAAAACCTGTAGAATTCTTATCATTTTTTCTTATCTGTTATTCCCTTACTCTTATCTGAACTCATCCTCTTTATGCAACAACAGAAGTCTGGGATGTGATTTTACTCTAGGTGCTTTGACTGCTTACCAGAGCTGTAAGCAGAGGAGGAACATCTTCCAAGTTCAGTATTGGGATAGTCTTGCTGCGACTCAGCAGTCCAAGCTTTCCACTCCAGTCTTACTGAAACTACAGAGTGAGCAGATACATCTCTTTGCAAGAAGAGATGCTAACCTTTAAGTATAGTAATGAGTTGATCACAGTTATAACTGCCCAATTTCCACTACAAGGACCGATTTATTGGTGGGAAGATACAGTAGCATTCCAGGAGCAGAGAGCTTCGTGCCCAGGAGTATCAGAACATAACCATAACATTTTTACTAAAGAAGTGGTCCACTCATTTTGAAGGCATGACTAAAAGATCCACAAATTTGGTCCTTTATGTTTCAAAATGAAGTTGTCATTGAGAATATAAACCATGAAATTTCTTAATTTCTTTATTCTATGAATTCCAAAGAAGCTAATCAACTTGATAAAGTCATTTAGTTTAGCTAGGTGTACTAGCTAAATTCTTATTTTCCTTTCCCTTTTTATTTAAATCAGTCTTGGCTGACAACTAATTTCTTCTTTTTTATCAGAGTAAATACATCAGATGACATTTCAAAATGTTATAAAGGAAATTAAAATGACTTACAAAAAAAAAATCATAAGCAAAGCTTGTCCATCAAACATTCAACAACTAAATCCACCCAGAGAGAACAATTTGAAAGGAGAATCTATAAAATAAGATTTGTGGTCATGGTTTCAGGTTTTGGTTGAAAGTCAATCTATAAACTCAGTGGAGCAATTTAAAGAGGAAAATCAAATTCAGCTGAAATAAATACTGACTACTGACTACTGACTACTGACTACTCAGGCAGTAGTCTGACAGGCTTGAGAGGTGGGCATGTGCTAACCTCATGAAGTTCAACAAGACCAAATGCTAGGTCCTGCACCTGGGTCGGGGCAACCACAGGCACAAATACAGGCTGGGCGATGAATGGCTTGAGACCAGCTCTGAAGAGAAGGACTTGGGAGTGGTGGTGAATGAGAAGCTGAACATGAGCCAGCAATGTTCGCTTGCAGCCCAGAAGGCCAACCGTAATCTGGGCTGCATCAAGAGAAGCGTGGCAAGCAGGTCGAGGGAAGTGATTCTCCTCCCTCTACTCCGCTCTCATAAGGCCCCACTTGGAATACTGCGTCCAGTTCTGGAACCCCCATCACAAGAGAGACCTGGAGAAGCTAGAACAAGTCCAGAGGAGGGCCACCAGCATGATCCAAGGGCTGGAGCACCTCTCCTATGA
>NW_010293494.1:64734-65302 GCF_000700745.2 Antrostomus carolinensis
TCTAGTGGAAGGTGTCCCTGCTGATGGCAGGGGGGTTGGAACTAGATGATCTTTAAGGTCCCTTCCAACCCAAACCATTCTATGATTCTATGAAACACAGGATGGTATGAGTGATCCATTCCCTGTTAACTGAGTCACAGTATCACAGAAGTTGAACAGTTCCAGTGCTCTCAGACTCCTCCTTCTCCAAACCTTTCATCATTTTAGTGGCCCTTCACTGGACTTGCTTGAATATGTTCATGTCTCTTGTACTGGAGACCCCAGAACCAGACCCAGCATGTCAGATGTGTTCCATCAGTGCTGAGTATAGGGGAAGGATCATCTCCCTCAGCCTGCTGCCTTCCCCCCTCATGCAAACCAGGATGCTGTTGGCCGCCTTTGCTACAAGGACACATTTCTGGCTCATGGTCAGCTTGTTACCAAGAAGGTCTCCTAGTTTTTTCCTGCACAACTTTACAGATGTAGAGCATGATAGGAAAAAGCATTTGGGAAGTGAGTTCAGAATTACAGAAATTTTGCATGTATCTCTCTGGCTTAGTGTCCCGATCCGATATCGGGGATCACTTAA